>NC_142602.1:55317530-55406512 GCF_041222555.1 Hakea prostrata
ACTAAACACTCTACGAGAAGGACGGGCAAGAGCACTCTTTGCTGCAGGGACGAACGACTGAGCTGGCTTCTTAGGGCAATTGTCACATCCTCCCATCCGGTACCCTAACTGGCATACCCGAGAGTGTGATCCACAGCCCCGAAGATCAAGTATCGAGGAAATCATCCTCCCACATGTACAATAACATAATCATAAACAGAAATAAATCAAGGTTTAATATTATAAACAAGGTTCAAAACAAGAAATGAACAATCAGTTTAATCAGAGTGCGGAAAGATACCAGATATCCAATGATATCAAAAGGGAGTGAAGTGAGGCGGAAACTCGCTTTACCAAAAATAGCGGAACGTAGTATGAAAATCAAAAGGGATTACAACTGAAACAAATGTACTGAGAAATAAACTAAGATCAAGCGTCTTCAAGTTTATAGATAACGTCTTCATAAGTATGGACTTCATCAATCCAATGAATCCGTTCTAACTCTATGCCGTTCTCAAAAGTAGTACGCAGCTTGATCCGCCGGGGGATCATCAAAGTAATCTTGATCGTTGCCGACACTTTGCGTGTAATACGCTTCATCAGCTTGTGCTTCATTTGTCTTGCTCGTCATAATATTCTCAGTACCACGGGATAATCTAACAAAAAGAAATATACAACAGGAATGAGTTTCGAAGAAACTCAGTAAGGTAGTTAATCCATAACATCATAGGTAACATGTGGCAAAACATAACATGATGCAATGCAGTATGAAACAAGTAATGTATGTATGCATCTAACTCTATGTATGCTGGTCTCTATGGCAGACATGCTTTAAGTCATAGCACCGTACTTCTTTGGGAAGGTCCACTAACACCCTCAACCGTATAAGATATTTTTGGGTTCCCTCACCCATTTAAGGTATTCTTGGGCAGCCGGTTGGTAATGGGTCCTTCATCCCTCAGGACAAACCATGGCAGGGGGTTAAGTCAACACACTCTCTCACAACCATTTGGCATAAGTACTGGGGCGCATGTCGGGGAAAAGCCTAGCCCAATGCAAGTCATCTACTCAGTTACATCAACTCAGGTCTAGATTTTGGACGAAAAAAAAAAAAACTCAGGTCTAGATACTTCCATTCCTCGCCCCGGGCGATCCTTTCCGATATCCTTTCCACTAGAGTCCTAATAGTCCCAGACTACGGACTCATCAACCCTATTGGTTATCCACATATGGCAAACGGGAAGCTCTCATGTCCTCTCACGGGTTGGTTACCGGTCTTGAGTGCCCGTGAATCCCCATTGCTACCACGGGTCGTTCGGTCTCAATACCCTTCCGAATCGGGTCTGATATAACAGGGGTGTATCCTAGCCAACACTGCTAGACATCCCTAGGTATGACAATCATTGATTCGGGAAAGCATCGATGGGCAACCCCGGAAACATCCCATACTATTTCCGATAATGTCCAAGGACAGAAGTGTCAAAAGGACACCTCCCAATCCCGAACCAAACTTAATCAAACACATTCTTAGATCAGTCATGACATACACAACCAGTAGTTCATCATATAAAAGAGAATGTAAAAGCAACATCAGATTAAGCAGTAATAAGTAATTCATATAACCTAAATAATGAAAAAGACGATATAAACAAGTACTACTGTTCCCACAGTAGGAGATCAGAATTAAAATACAATAACAATAGGTAATCTCATAGTTTCATAAAGTAGAAACTAGAAAACAAGCAATCTATGTAGTTAGGGAATTAACTATCCTTACCTTCTAACTTGAATGGAATCTTAAAGAATCAAGTATGATCTTGACTAAACTTGGGAAGACAGTCCTAAACAAGTGCACACAACATGTTAGGAAAGATGCATAAAGGAAAAGATCATAAATCAATCGAAACAGACCAAGATTGAGGTTGCTGTACTCATTGGTCGATTGATTGGTCTGCTGGACCAGTTGACCAATGAGTCGACCAATGTAGATAGCAAGAATCCGAATTTTGGGAATCTAGAGCCGAATTCGATGGTTCAAAAGGGTACAAATCAAAGGGGAATTATTATGGTAATATTCTAGGGTATAGAGGATATCAAATCATTACTCAAAACAAGTTCTCAAGTTACAACTTAGAAATCATGAGGTTAACCTAATTAGGTTGAACATAGGTTAGGAGGGAAAAATAGAAAGATTAAAGATAATGAACTAGGATATGAAAGAATTCAGATCTAGTAAAGAAAACATAATAATTGGGTTAACATGATCAACAAGGGGATTCCTGGGTTTGATCCAAGAAAATTAGGGTTTCACCCTTTTGGCTCCCTGGACAATAATTGTGAGATCTGGATGAACAAAGACAAATCAAAACAGGAAAAATATAGATGATTAAGTTTTAGGTTAACACAAGGTTACCCAAAAAGGATTTCCCTTTCACAAGGTAGGTTACCAAAAGTTCCCAGACAATGACACAGGTTAGGGTTTCAAAGGATTAGGGTTAGGTTCTCAAGAATTCAATAGGTAGGGTTTAAGAACATGATGATGATCATGAGTCTTAAAGAATATGGTGAGATCAGAGAATTGATGATTACAAGAATGCTTCATCATCTTTCTGATCTCAATGAAAAATAGAATAAAAGAAAGAAAATTAGAGATAGAAGAGAGAGGGAGTGAGATCATACCTTTGCCGTAGAAAGATGAGGAATTCTTCAAGTCTTTGTAAGAGATCACCAAAGAATGCAAGGGAATGGGTTAGATTAGGGTTCTAACTCGTTCCAGAGGCTTAGGAGGCAGATGAGGCGGAGTATTCCCGAGATTAGACTTAAATAGAAGAGACAGGATTCAAATTTCAAAAACAGAATCAATTGGTCGATTGGTCCAATCGACCAATCAAGACAGCAACTTCAAAACAGGGAATTGAAGGCTCAAATCAAGTCAAAACATCAAGGGGGTTTGCACACCTCTAGAGTGACATACCTAGGAGTTAGAATGCCTTTGAATCAATACAGAGACCACTCCAAGACCATCAACTAATCCAATCTTCATCCGGGTGCAGTTTCCACCATTGGGACACTAGCATCAACACTCATGGATTCCAATCCAGCCATCAAGTCTTCAACAGAAATGACCCAAAGATGACTTCTTGCCTTACTTTGGGTTACTGGGCCTGCAATTAACAGAGTTTCCGGATTAGGGTCAGGGTTGGGTTTCACAACAATTGTGAGCAAAGGGTCCAGTTTGCTTACAAAAATAGCAAACAAGGTCCCTTGATCCAACTGGAGAAGCTACTACCGGAGGCTTCTGAACCACGGGTCTAGGATTCACAATCCCAGGCCAAGAAGATTGAACATTTATTCCAGGTCTAATTCCACCAAACTGACTATGATGACCCGCATGAGCAAAACTAGAACTCTGACTTGCACTCCTTGGCTGAAAGGCAGGAGTGGGATATGGTGCAGGTCTAAAAAAATGCCACTCATTACGGTCAACAAAACCAGGGTTCCTTGGCTGCCAAGGCCTCTGAACACAGGAATTCTTTTTTCTCCATTTCTTCTAGCTTCTTCGAGTTCTGAACAACTTGAGCATAGCTCTCAAGAGGGAGCACAATGAGATATGCTTTGATCGCTGGCCACAAATCTTTAAAGAACTTCTTTGCCTTAAAATTATTGGGCTGGATGGAATCAAGGGCAAAGAAAAAGAGTTCTTCAAATTTTTGCTAATAGTCCAGCACACATAACACCCTGCACAAGAGCCATGAACTCGGTTTCCTTGGCATCCTTTACCGCTTCGGGGAAATAGTTCTTACAAAAAGCTTCCTTGAACAATTCCTAAGAGACAACACCGGCATGCAGATCTTCAAGAATAGGCCGGGTGGAAGTCCACCATGCATTGGCTTCGTGCTGAAGCTTCTGCTCGGCAAATAAAACCTTTTGAGCATCCGAACATTGCAAATTTTTGAAAGCTTTCTCTAGTTCCCGCAGCCATTTATTCGGAAATTGAGTATCCTTCAAGACACCAAAGAAAGAAGGTACTTGCAACTTTAAGAAACTCTCCATTAGTCGAGTATGGGGAGTTCTAGCAAACCTATCTGCTTTCGAAACTGTGGCATTAGGATTCCTATTCGCACCAGTGTGAGTCTCATTGTGAAGGGTCATGAAACCCGTCATCATCTGGTTGAATTGGTTAGCCTGCTGCTGCATCATGTTACTCATGATGCTGGCAATGTCTTAAAAACTTCCAATGTTTGGGGCATTGGGAATGTCATTGGTGGTATGACTATTCTCTTAAGTCTGTAGATCAGAACCACCAGCGGATACCTCTTCATTCCTGGTGCTTCCGGAACCAACAAAGCGATTCCTCAAGACAACCATTTTGCAAAACCAAAAGATAACAACACCGAAAATCAAAGATTCGTCAACAACCACATGACCATATGATTAGAATACTTAAATCATGCTTAGAATCATCAATATAGTAAGCAATCAATCAAACACTGGTCAAAAATCCAAAATTTCCAACAAAAACCAGCATACTAGCTTCATTCTTCAGCTGGTCGACTGATCAGTTGACCAAGAAATCGACCAAGCTAATACAACATACGAAAATTAGCTTTTAAACCCAAATTCCCACTTCAGAACTCATTTCTAACTCATTTATTTTGAGAGAGAGCTCTGGAGAACAATCTTGCAAGGGTTTTCAAAGTGATTCCAAGTTTTTTAGAGTTTCAATAACATCAATACAACAAACATTGAACATCAAAGCAAGGTAAACAGTATTCATCTTCTTCTCAAGTTGGGTTCTTCACTTAGATTTCTTGAAAAACCATGATATACTTGTTGTTCTAGGTTAGAAACATGTTTATGCATGCTCAGCAACACATTCCCATGGTTTTCTTGCAAAAACAAACCTTAAACATCAAGTAGAAACACAAACATGCTTTTGCTATCGCTAATGCAATCGAAAATCCCCAATTTAGTAAAAATCCGATTACTCTCAAACTGTTAGGAATTTTAACACCAAATCAGTTGCTACATGCTAGAAATAATATGCTAGATGTACTCATGCAATTTTTTTCAATCAATTCCAACATTTCCAAAAATCCAATTTTGACCTAAAATTGCAAAAATCCCTCTTTTATAGTTGCTGAATTTTCGACTTTAGACCGAGATTTCGATGGATTTTTTTCAAATAAACTTCATTAGCATGCTAATCCAAGTATTATGCACATGCTAGTATTTTCAAATAGAAATTCCGTCGAAATCAAAAATTTCCAAAAAATTATGAAAATGCCCTTCTTGCTAAATTTTTTGGTAATATCTTTGACATTCGACTTCTTTCATCTTCTCTACAGATATAGACACTATGCAGGGACGAGGATGAGGTCGGAGACGAGGTCACCTAGTAGGTGCCAGGAGAGGTAGAGGTCATGTCACATCCACCCAGCCGGTACCCCATTAGGCATACCCGGGTATGTGATCCACAGTCCCAAGGATCAAGTATCGAGCAACCATTGCCTCCCACATACGCGGTAACACAATAATGAACAATAATAATCAAGGTGAAAGCATATAATAAAAGAATCATGAATAAGATAAATAGATAATCAGAGTGCGGGATAAAATTGTCACATCCACTCAGCCGGTACCCTATTTGGCATACCCGGGTATGTGATCCACAGTCCAAGGATCAAGCATTGAGGGACCATGCCTCCCACATACGCAATAACACAATCATGAACAGTGATAATCAAGGTAAAAGCAATAAATAACATATATCATGAATAAGATAAGAACAGGTAATCAGAGTGCGGAAATAATTAATATCAAGGGTAGATATATAATAATAAGAAAGAGAAAATGAGCGGAAGTCACTCTCTCAATGGCAGCGGAAAAGTAGTAAAAATCAAGCTAAGTTACAATCCCATATCTAAAGAGTTGGTTTTTTCCCTTTCCTCGAAATGTCAGCTCCTGGCTTCAGGTTCCGAATACCTTTGTATGAAGGGTCTGGGGGAGGTACAGAAGATACTTGTTCTTCAGTCAATGCTCGAGGTGACCGTTGTTCAGCAGTCACAACAGCCTTGGCAGCTTTTACTCGAAGACTCTCGGGATCCATTCTTGGAGGCACTACAAAGAAAGACAAGAGTTAGAGTTAAAAGAATTCTCAATATTTTCAAGGTAATAAAGCATGACGGATAGAGAGCTCACATCGAGCCAACCCCCAATATTGAAGGATGGAGTTGTATTCCATCTCATATCCATGTATCTCTTGATACCATGGAATTGACTTGATCTTCCCGACGGCCGCTCTGTCTCCTTGGGATAAAGGAAGGACCCGGTTACCCTCAAAGTATGAAGTGTACTGCTTTCAGACGATCGGGAAGTTAAGGTCAGATTGATGCGCTTGACAGAAGAAATATCGCTTGCGCCACCCTTTGTGATTAGAAGGGCAAGTTCCTTTGGCAAGAATGCTGCCCCTCTAGTCAAGTTCCACTCTGTTGCGCTTGGAAAGCACAACCCAACCAGGAGGATGGGAGATAGAAAGAATGTGAAAATGTACGAAAAAAGGAAGAGAAGGCATGATGCCAAGTTCAAAACATAATCCCAAGAAGCCGACGATGAGACGCCAGCTATTGGGAAGAAGCATTCCAGGACAGATGTCCCAATGATTTAGAACAGCTGCAAATGAGGGATTGAAGAAAGGAAAGTGAACCCTGCTTTCCAGTGCATCTAATTTTCCTGCCCACAATCCAACCAATCACCCTCACTGCTGGAGTCATCTCTCCACTGATCCGTGGACGGTGGCATCGATCGTCATCCCATAGAGTAGCACATATCTCATGTAACTCATATGGAATGATATGTCTGTCAATCCTGGCACTAGTTGGAATCCATACACAAGCATGTGGGTTGAAAGGTATCCCAAAGATCTCTGCAAGTGTACGAGTGGTGAAGAGGATCTGTGTTCCTCGGATCTGACTAGCCACTACTAGCTGTAGTGAATCTAGCCCCAAACCCTCTTCAAATGATGTCAAGTTGCTGTAGAACAGCCGAACTAACTCCGGATACACCATTAAATCCTCCGTAAATAGGTGTGTCAACCTCATCGTGTCGAATCATCGCCTGATCCTAAATGTGCTCAACTTTTGCAACTGTAGTACTCAACCATGCTCGATGTGACAGTGTCTGAAGTAAGTCTCGTAGAGAAACTCTGCCAGTGGTGTCATGAATTTATGTCTGTCTATAACCTCCTCTTGTGGCTGAGGTGGAGCTTGTCCTTGATCGTGTCGCTAACCAATCAAAAATAAAATCCTATACTAATCTAGCAAGCAGAAAGTACGGGGTCGAACTATGGGGAACTAAAAGGCTAAGTTACTAAGATTGAATTCAAAAAAACTAAATTTAAACTAAATCTATTAATTAATGCAAAAACGTTAACTATGAATATGTGAAGATCTTTGGGATTTCGAATCCCCAATGCTTTTCCCTAATCAATATAACTCTACACTTCAAAGCAAATTAGGGATGGTCTTCCTAGATATGCCCTATCTTCGCAAGACTATCGTCCTTCGCGGAAGCTTGGCACGCTTAGTTCACTGAGCTATAGAATATCTTTGGCCAAACTCAAACACAATCAATTAGAAGATATAGAACAATCAAATTAATGAAATAAGCATTGTTCATCTACATCCCAAAGAAAAGGAACTAGCTACTCATTATCCCAAAGTTCATAAGAAAAATAAGGATGAAACATAGGGAGAGAGAGAGAGAGATGTGGTCTTCTTCTTCAGCAATGAGAGAGATGAGAGCCGCATTCACCGTCTTCTCCTCTTCTCTGTGGTTGGCTTCTCTTTTATGTCTCCCGCACACAATGAATCCCCTCTCTTTACCCGTATATTTGACCTTTATTCGTTCGGAATTTGGAAAAACTTAAAACTAGAAAGTTGTAGATATTTTCAATATAGTTCTATAGTATCTTGAATCATCGCAATACAAGCTCATACGAGAGAGATATGCCTAAAATATTGAAGGTAGGTCTGTTTACCCGATTTTCAGATTTATTACCAATTTTGTTCCTTAGACCTCCACCTATTTCCAATTTGGCTAAGATCTCACTTTTCATGATTTCTTGGGCAGCAAGATTGAATGCCATGATTTAAAATCCACCAATATCTAATATATTTGCCAACTTTACTCCATATTATTTATAATATCCAAAATCACCTTATTCCTGAAAAATACACAAAAATACTCAATTAGCTCTCTTTAATTAAATAAGTATGGGGAATTAAATCTAATAAATAATGGTAAATGCATGCTTATCAAATACCGCCACACTTGAGTGTTTGCTAGTCCTCGAGCAAAACGAAACAATAAATGCATTACGGGAAATAAAGAAAGAAAAACCTAACTCACTTTCGTAGGAATCACGGTTGCACTTAGCATGTGCAACAAGCCTTTAAACCCCTGGGTTACCCTCGTGGACGAGTTGTGTCTCGTGAGTGTTTGCAGAGAATATACACACAAAATTCTTAAGTGCTCTTCTAATTATTCTGGCAGTAGTAAGTGTAAAAAGATAGATTCCAAGACAAAGACATTCCACTAAAGAATGAAGAGAATATAGGCACCCCCACACTTAAGCTCTTTACACCCTCTCTTGAGTCTAGCTCTAGGCAAACAATTCAATCGAGAAGTCTCCTCTTATCTTTAGTCTACCAATTCACCCTCAGATAAGACTAAACTGGGTACCAAATAATACCAAGAACTCAAGATCTAACCAATATTGACCTTCTTAGACATTTCACCTGTATAAGCACATTAATTCACTTCTTTCTCTAATGCTCACAATTTTAGTCCGTGCAATGTCTTGCCTCTTAAGCTTTCTAGATGGCCTATGTAACGAGTGTTGGGTCAGCCGCTCTCAAGCCAGATGGCCTTAAGGGACTAGGTGTAGAATACCCCTCGAACATACTTACTCAAGCCAACTAGGCTACAGGCCAAGACTGGACCAAAGACACCCCAACTGTTTGACGCGAAGCACGATGTTGGTGACACCAAGACCCGATTACTAAGAAGGAGGTCTAAACTTTAAACTTCAGCAGATTTGTTTTTTTTTTTTTTTTTCACATTATACTATTCACTTCACATTTAAATAGTCTAAAATTGATCTCAACTTGTCACCATAAGCACAAGGCAAAACAAGATAACTAGATGGTCAAACCTTTTGGACTACCTGGACTTCCTATTTTCCGATTCAACCTCAGTCTCAAAATGTAAAACCCATTACTATTCTCTCAAGAGGGTGTTCATTACATCATATGGGATTTCTGAAACACTTAAACTCTCATTTTGTATCTAATCAAGGAGTTAAAACATGTATCTTACCAAAGCCAGAAAACATTAGGCACTTTTTATCTTTGTGACAATGGTCTACCACTATCAACAAGTCTTACTCGAGTTGACACCCCCCCCACACTTAAATTATGCAATGACCTCAGTGCATGCAAGATATATAAAATAACATGATAGAAGCAAATAGAGGAAAGAGTGTACCTAATGTTTGAAATCATGATAGAGCATGCAACGGTAATACCTAACAACAAACAAAGAAAAGAGAAGAAAAAGAACAAGAAATAGCATCTAAATAAATGGGTTGCCTCCCATAAAGCGCTAAGTTTAGAGTTTTCATCCAGACTCAGTGAGAGACTCATGAAGAGTCTTGAGGCAAGTCTTCTAGGTCCAATTCCTCAACAAGTTGGCCATCAGCAAGGCCATCAATATAGGGCTTTAGTCGTTGGCCATTAACCTTAAAGGTTTGCCCATTGAGTGGGTTACGGATCTCTATCGCACCATGGGGAAATACTTGAACAATTACATAAGGACCATCCCATCGAGATCGAAGCTTACCAGGAAATAAGCGCAATTTAGAATTAAACAACCACACTCGCTAATCAGGCACAAAGGACTTCCGAGTAATATGTTCATCATGAAAAGCTTTGGCTCGGTCCTTATAAATGTGTGAATTATCATAAGCATCACTACGGAATTCTTCTAATTCAGATAACTGAAGACGGTGAGTAGAACTAGCGTTAGACATATCAAAATTAAATGTCTTAATCGCCCAAAATGCCTTATGCTCTAACTCAACAGGAAGATGACAAGCTTTACCAAAGACTAAACGGTATGGTGACATACCAATAGGAGTTTTATAAGCAGTCCGTTAAGCCCATAATGCATCCTTTAATCTAACAGACCAATCTTTGCGGTCAAGTCTAACGGTCTTTTCTAAGATGCGCTTGATCTCACGATTGGAAACCTCCACTTGACCAGATGTCTGAGGATGGTAAGGAGTGGCAACCTTATGGGTAATGGAGTATTTCTTCAGTAAAGATCCAACCCGCCAATGACGTAGAGACATAGTCAACTGCTACAAGTATGTATTCATGACCAAATGATTTAGGAAAAGGTCCCATAAAATCAATACCCCATACATCAAAAACTTCAACAACAATGGGGCTAAGGGGCATCATGTTTCTATAGGAAATATTGCCAACCTATTCGCATCTAAGAGATGCTCTACAAAAAGAATGGGCATCTTTAAACAATGTAGGCCAAAAAAAACCACTCTGTAGCACCTTTGCTGCGGTCTTATTACCACTAAAGTGTCCCCCACAGGCGAGATTATGACAAAAGGATAAAATACTTTGAATCTCACTCTCAGGGACACAACGACGAATGACTTGGTTTGAACAATAACAAAAGAGCTCAGGATCTTCCCAATAATAGTACTTAAGTGAGGAGAAGAAGCGGTCTTTAGCAACCTTATCCCAAGCAGAAGGAATCCTCCCCGTAACAAAATAATTAACAATATGAGCATACCAAGGCATAGATGTAGAAGATATAGCTAATAATTGCTCATCAGGAAATGTCTCACTAATCAACTTAGAGGGGATAGAATCAAGAGGAATTTGAGATAAATGGTCTGCTACAACATTCTCTGAGCCTTTCTTATCTCTAATCTCTAGGTCAAACTCTTGAAGGAGTAGAATCCAGCGGATGAGCCTAGGCTTGGCATCAGGCTTAGAGAGAAGGTGCCGAAGAGCTGTATGATCTGAATAGATAATCACCTTTGAGCCCAAAAGATATGAACGAAACTTATCAAGGGCAAAAACCACTGCTAGTAATTCCTTCTCAGTAGTAGTATAATGCATTTGAGCATTTGAGAGGGTCTTACTAGCATAGTAAAGAACGACTGACTTCCCATCAACCTTTTGACCCAAAATAGCACCAAGAGCAAAATCAAATGCATCACACATAATCTTGAAAGGGAGATACCAATCAGGTGATTTCAAGATAGGTGCTTTACACAATAAATCTCGAAGGGTATGGAAAGCATGAAGGCATTTCTCATCAAAGGTAAAAGGGGCATCCTTTGCAAGTAACTTGCATAAGGGTCTAGAAATCAAGCTGAAGTTCTTAATGAAATGCCTATAGAATCCAGCATGGCCTAAGAACGATCGGACTTGCTTAACAGAAGTGGGAGGGGGTAGTTTGGCAATAACCTCAACCTTGGCTGGATCGACCTCAATACCACGTGCAGACACTATGTATCCAAGGACAATTCCTTCTTGAACCATAAAATGGCTCTTCTCCCAACATAAAACAAGGTTGGTCTCCACACATCTTTTAAGAACCTGTGATAACCGGTTGAGAAACTCGTCAAAGGAAGATCCAAAGACGGAGAATTCAACCATGAAAACCTCTAAGGATTGGCCAACCATATCAGAAAAGATGGCCATCATGCACCTTTGAAAGGTGGCTGTAGCATTACATAATCCAAAAGGCATGCGTCTAAATGCAAATGTACCAAAGGAGCAAGTGAAGGTCGTTTTCACTTGGTCAATAGGGCAAATGGGAACTTGGTTGTAACCAGAGTTGTCACACCCCACCCGCCGGTCTCGATTACTCGCCCGACAACCCGTGGGAGTGATCCATCATAGGATCCATGGTTTTAGTCATCAACAATATTAAATACAAATAAAGATAATCAAGAGCAATAAATGTTCAATAAATGAATTAAAGGAATTACAGGAGTCCAAATACTCCAATAACAATAATAAAGGAAAGAATAATGAATAAAAATGAATATGAGTTCAACGGAAGTAAACAAAAGAGTTATATCCATTTCTTTCCAGTTTCCTTTTCTAAGGTTAAATAGTGTTTTTCATGAATATCAATATAGGGTGTCCTCCAGTTCTTCTCCATTCGCTGAGTGAACTATCTAACCACTTTTCGTCTCTGACCATCAATAGGTGCGATAAGTGCACTCCATGCACCAGCAGGAGCTCCCGCACAGGCTATCTCCATTTCCCACTAATGGTGCCACATCCTCTTCATACGGGATGGTTCCTTCATAGGAAACTAGTCCATCTTCCTGTACATTTCCTTCTTCTGTGCAGGCTAATAAACATATACAAAATAAAGGAGTGAGTTCCAGAGAACTCAGTAAGAAACAATCATAGTTCCCATCAATGCCAAAATGTACAAATAATATGAATGAATGCAAAGTATGAATGATATTATGATTTCTAACTATGCAGGTCTCTAACAGTTGACATGCTTTAAGATATACACTAGCCCTCCTCTAGGGTAGGTCTAGTCGCTCTGATCCGACAAGGACTGGTTACCTCTGTAGGGATCCGGGGGAAAAGGGAAAGTCCACTCCTGGCTCTTATTTCCATGGCTAGGGTTAAGTCAATACTCTCTTACCATGACCATTGGTAATGAGTACTGGTGCATGTTGAGGTTTCTAATCCAATGCAAGGTCATACTGGTTACATGTCTACATGAAGTCCAGATGCATCCCCTATGGCACCAACCAACTCGATTCAGTATCCTTCGCAACCTAGGAGAGAGAATCCTCACGGACTGGCTACCGTTGTTGGACTCCACTCCTTAACCCTATGGTCATCCACATATTATTGGGGCGGATGCTCTCATGACTCCTCACGACACCCGGTCCGTTCCTTGGACGTCCATTAGCCCAACCCTAACATATGCAACCCTACCATTTACATGACTAACAGTGGACCAACGTCACATCACTGTCATCACGGGTCACTCGGTTTCAATCCCCCTACCAAAAGGGTAGTAGCATGTGGGGTACCTAGCCATGCACTTCTAGACTCTACCTAAGAATGTCATCAAACAATCATGGCAATGCTGGAGACATCAGCAGGCATGTGTCCCATTCCACAACCTTCTGATATCCCAAGCTAAGATATCCCAAAAGAGTACGTCATCCATTAGGACCATATACTAACCATCATCAGTACATAACATTCATAATCAAAAAAATATATATGTAAACAAGACAAACATCAGTAATATAACAAGATTAATATATAAGACATGAATACAACAGCATATATAAAGAAATACTAATTCTAACAGACACTGGACTAGCATGTTCAAGTCTATTCGAAAGATAGGATTGAATGTCCTTACCTGCATATAAGTAAACTGTCCGTAAAAAGAGATCCGTTAACTATTACAAGACTTTCTTTTCAAACAGAGTATACCTAAACACAGTGTTACAATATTATATGAGCTAATTGAATCAAAGTGAATCAGAACCAAAAGTCATTTGGTCACTGTTTACCAGCCGGTCGCTCGAGCCAGTCGCTTAAGTTGAGCGACCGCCACTAGTGACCGCCCCAAAAACAGAGAGTTTCAATCCGAAACTCAGGCTTCTGATCACCCGTTTTCAATACGGATTTCGAGTGATCATGGCCTAAGTCTCAAATCTAATACTCCCAAAGCCAAAGGGTGAAGGAAATCCTAACAATTACCATCATTGGGTTAACCAGAAATCTCCCCTTGACTGGATTATCCTTTTCATGAAAGTAGGGTTTCGTTTTCGGATAAACCACCTCAAGTAGATTGGAAAGAGAGTCACAATGATCAAAGAGGGTAAGCACCATAATGAGGGGATGGGTTAGCACTAAATTAAAAGACAAAGAAGATAAAGGATGAAGGGTGAATCCATTACCTCACTTCGGAAAGTCAGAAAAAGGGAAGGACTGATTTCCAGATCACTGCCAGCATTTCAGATTCACTTTCGAAACTTCCCCGCAGCCGTCTAACCTCCAAAATTAGCAACCACGAATAAAATATTCGTTACTTGGACGAGGGTTACCTTTTATAGAAGTCAGGGGCAAAATAGGGCAAAAACTCTAAAAACAGACCGGGCGGTCGCTCCAGGCAGTCGCTTGGTTTGATCGACCGCCACTAGTAACCGCCCCCATGTAATTTGCCATACAAGGGTGCTTTCGCTAGGGGGTTGATATCCAAGTACAACCTAGCCCTAAAGAAGAGATGGGGGAGATCTTACCTTCATTCTGGACATCTCCGAACAACACTTGTCTTCCAGAAGACCAACTACCAAGCAAGGCAGGCTCTTCAGACAACGGATCCAGATCCATGGGTTCAGGGTATGGATCATGGACTTCTATCTGGACACTCCACAAACTTACCCGACTAGACCTTCGGGTTCTCGGACCTGAAATACGGATATCGGGTTAGAAATACGGCGGTTGTTACATCCCTCCCTCCTTAAAAGAAATTTCGTCCCTGAAATTACAACGTACTTGAAGGTCCAAAAAGGTGAGGATACTTGGACCGCATCTCATCTTCTTTCTCCCAAGATGCTTCCTCAAATGCATGATTCTTCCATCTGATCTTCACCAAAGGTATAGTCCAGTTTCTCAATTGCTTGTCCTTCCGATCCAAAATCTCAACCGATTCTTCATCATACGTCAAATCCGCACTCAAACCTTCCGGTTCGTGATGGAGCAACTGCTCTGCGCTTGCCAAGCATTGCCTTAGCATAGACACATGGAAGACATCATGCACACCAGCAAGAGACGGAGGCAGAGCCAACCGATAAGCTACTGGTCCAACTTTTTCAATAAAGTCAAAAGGACCAATATACCTAGGGCTAAGCTTTCCTTTGATATTAAAACGCATGACTCACTTCATCGGCGAAACTTTTGAAAACGCACGCTCTCCAACTTGAAACTCAAGGTCAAACCTTCTTTTATCCGCATAAGACTTTTGTTGAGACTGGGCAGTTTTGATCCTTTCTCTAATCATATCCACCATGGTACCGGTATTTTCGATTAGATCAGGGCCAAGAACACGCCTTTCCCCAACTTCATCCCAATACAGAGGAGTTCTACAAGTCTTTCAATACAGAGCTTTAAACGGGGCCATTCCAATAGTAGACTGATAATTGTTATTGTAAGCAAACTCCACCAAAGCTAGGTGGTCATCTCAGTTACCACTCATATCTATGACACATGCTCTAAGCATATCTTCCAAAATCTGTATGGTCCTTTCCGATTGGCCATCGGTCTGAGGATGATGAGCAGTACTCAAATTCAACAGAGTACCCAGAGCTTTCTCTAGACTATTCCAGAAACGCGAAGTAAACCTTGGGTCTCTATCCGACACAATTCTAACAGGAACACCATGCAGTCTCACCACATTATCAACATAAAGTCGGGCCAACTTATCCATAGAATAGGTGATCTTCATCGAAATGAAGTGTGCTGATTTGGTTAATCGGTCCACTACCACCCATACTGAGTCATTCCCTTTGCTAGTTTGGGGTAGACCTGTGACAAAGTCCATAGCAATGTCGTCCCACTTCGTCCATAGCATGTGGAAATGAGGCTTATAATGCGAATTTTCGCATTCTGTCTTGATTGGTCGACTCATTGGTCGACTGGGTCAGTCGACCAATCACTCGACCAATGGACACAGAGACCTCATTTTCTGCTGAATTTTTGGAAAATGTGATTTTTGCCTTATGGATTATTGTTTGATGACTATATGGATATATTTAAGCATGATTTAAGTTTTCAAATCATTTGGACTTGTGGTTTATGTTGAAACTTCGAAATTCGGTATTTTGATGTTCTCAGTTTTGCAGAATGGTTACTCTTAGAAGTGGGCGTGGTGAATCCAGTGGTCAGGGAGGTGGTGAAATACCTTAGGGAGATGGTGAAATACCTCATGGAGGTGGTGAAATACCTCATGGAGGTGGTGAGATACCTAATGTTGATCAGGGTACCCATGAGATACCCGGTGCCCCGAATGTTGGAAGCTTTCGTGATATTGCCAATATTATGGGCAATATGATGCAAACAAGCAAGCAGCCGAGTTCAACCGGATGTTGGTGGGTTTCATGACTCGCATAATGAGACTCGAACTGGTGCTAATGTGAATCCTCATGCCGAGTCCCGAATGTGGGAGGTTTAGCTGGAACTCCTCATACTCGCCTGATGGAGAGTTTTCTGAAGATGCAAGTACCCACTTTCACTGGAGTTACCAAGGATCCCTTGTTTCCTAACAAGTGGCTTCGTGAGTTGGAGAAGGCTTTCCGACATCTGCAATGCTCGGAAGCTCAGAAGATTCTGTTTGCTGAACAGAAGTTGCAACAAGAAGCTGATGCATGGTGGACCTCCACTTGGCTTGTTTTGGAAGGTTTGCATGTAGGAGTTGTAACTTGGGAGTTGTTCAAAGAAGCTTTTTGCTTGAATTATTTCCCCGAGGCGGTGAAAGATGCGAAGGAAGCTGAGTTTATGGTTCTCACACAAGGATCTTTGTCTGTGTTGGAGTACCAACAGAAGTTTGAGGAGCTTCATTTCTTTGCTCCGATTCTATGAAGGTCGATCTCGCCAAAGCGAAGAAGTTCTTCAAAGGATCGCGCCCCGCCATTAAAGCTTACCTCACAGTCCGGCCTATAGTGAGCTATGCTCAAGTGGTGCGAAACTCGAAGAAGTTGGAAGAAACAGAGAGAAGGAAAGTGCACGTATGCAAAGACCCTGGCAGCCAAGGAACCCTGGGTTGGTGGATCGTAATGATCAGCATTTTGTGAGACCTACACCCTACCCCACTCCTACTTTTTAGCCTAGGAGTGTAGGTCAGAACTCGGGTTTTCAGCAGCCCGGCCAGTTTAGACAGTATGTCGGAAACCGACCACCGGTGAGTGCAAGTGCTAGGCCTATGAATGCGAATCCTAGGCCTTTTGTTCGAAAGCCCCTGTTGCGGCTACCCCAGTTGGACCCAAGCAATCCTGTTTGCTTTTACTTTGCAAGCAAGCTGGTCATTTCGCTCGTGCTGTCCGAAGCGGCTCATCCAGCAGCCTGCTCCGGTGGTGAAGAGTGCTCCTACTCCTCCCTCCGGTAGAGTGTTCAGTATTTCCAATCTTTGAGCAGGAACCCAAGCCATGAAGTGATTACGGGTACATTGTTAGTTGCTTCTATTTCTGCATTTGTCTTATTTGATACGGGTGCATCTCATTCGTTCATGTTATCTGCATTCATCAAGAAGACTGACCTAATCCCTGAGAAGTTGTCTAGTTGTTTATTGATTAGTACACCTACTGGTCCTGTTGTGAAACTAGATAAGGGGTTATTTAAATGTCTTGTGTTGACTGGTGAGAAGAACTTGGAAGCCAATTTTGTACTTCTTGATATGAAGGACTTCGATGTTATTTTGGGAATTGATTGGTTAACAGCCCACAAAGCTGTGTTTCTTTGTTCCTCAAAGAAGATTCAGCTCCATATTTGTGGAAGTCCGGTCTTAGAATTTCATGGTGAGAAAAGAAGGGTTTGTAAGAAGGTGTTGTCTGCACTGATGCAAGTCTATGCCCTAGTGGATGATGCTTCATCCGAAGGCAAGGGTAAAGTGGAGAAAAGAGTCGATGAAGTCGGGGTTGTCTCGTGACTTTGTTGATGTCTTCCCCGATGATCTATCGGGAGTGCCTCCAGACGGGATGTCGAGTTTTCTATTGATCTCGTCCCCGGTGCCGCTCCGGTATCTAAAGCTCAGTATAGGATGGCTCCCACTGAGTTGAAAGAGTTGCAAAACCAGTTGAATGAGCTCATTGATAGAGGTTTCGTACAACCTAGTGTATCACCTTGGGGAGCTCCGGTCTTGTTTGTCAAGAAGAAAGATGGTAGTATGCGCCTGTGCATCGACTACCGTGAGTTGAATAAGCCGACTATCAAGAATAGATACCTGCTGCCCGGAATTGATGATCTCTTCGATCGTTAAAAGGTGCAGTTGTGTTCTCAAAGTTTGACTTAAGATCCGGATATCACCAATTGAAAGTGAAGTCTAGTGATATCTTCAAGACAGCTTTCCGAACACGGTATGGCCACTACGAGTTTAGGGTCATGCCTTTCGGATTGACCAATGCTCTGCGGTGTTCATGGACCTCATGAACCAAGTATTTCACGATGTGCTTGATAAGTTTGTGATTGTTTTCATCGACGACATCTTGATCTATTCGAAGAGCGAAGAAGAGCATGCGAGCCATCCGAGTTTCACTTTGCAAAGATTGCGAGAAAAGAAGTTGTACGCCAAGTTTAGCAAGTGTGATTTACTGGCTTAAGAGAGTAGTATTCCTTGGCCATGTGGTTTCAGCTGAAGGTATTCGTGTCGATCCCGAAAAAGTCCAAGTCGTGTCCGATTGGGAAAGACCGAAGTCGGTAACGGAAATAAGAAGTTTTCTTGGATTGGCGGGTTACTACGTAAGGTTTATTGAGAACTTTTCTCGGTTGGCTGCTCCTATGACTAAGTTGACCAGAAAAGAAGAGAAGTTTGTTTGGTCCGACGCCCTGTGAGAAAAATTTCCAAGAGTTGAAAGATAGATTGACAAGTGCCCCGGTTTTGACTATACCCGATAGTTCGGTGGTATGACAGTCTTTACCGATGCGTCAAAGATTGGATTGGGTTGCGTATCGATGCAACATGGCAAGGTCGTAGCCTATGCTTCTCGGCAATTGAAAGATTATGAGCGGAATTACCCCACTCACGATCTAGAACTTGCCGCTGTTGTCTTTGCGTTGAAGATTTGGAGACATTACCTCTACGGTGAGAAGATTGCCATTTTCACGGATCATAAGAGTTTGAAATACTTCTTTACCCAAAAGGAGTTGAACATGAGACAAAGGAGATGGTTGGAACTAGTCTCTGATTATGATTGTGATATTCAGTATCACCCTGGGAAGGCAAACGTTGTTGCGGATGCTCTTAGTAGGAAGAACCAGAAGAAGACTTTGGATTTGAATGCTTTGAGTCTACCATTGTGGTCTTCTATTGGGAGCTTTGATTTGGAAATTGTCCCTGAGAATTCTAATTTTATTCTTTCTGCCATGACGGCAAGATCTGGCCTTAGAGATAAGATTGTTGCTCTGCAGAGTTCGGATCAAGAACTTTTGATCAAAGTTGAGAAGATTTCTTCGAATCCTGAGTCGGACCCCGACTTTGGTATATCCATGGATGGTGCTTTATTGTTTAGAGGAAGACTGTGCATGCCTGCAAACGAAGAAATTAAAAAGGAAATATTGAAGGAAGCACACCAGTCAGTCTTTACTATACACCCGGGAAGCACCAAGATGTACAAGGACTTGAAGGAACATTTTTGGTGGATTGGTTTGAAGGCTGATGTCGATAATTTTGTTGCCAAGTGTGAGACTTGCCAACGTGTGAAAGCCGTTCCACAACCCCCATCTAGATTTCTTCAACCCCTTCCTATTCCTAGTTGGAAGTGGGAGGATATCTCTATTGACTTTGTGACTAGCTTGCCTCGGACAAGTAAAGGCAATGACACCATGTGGGTGATTGTTGATAGGTTGACCAAATTAGCCCACTTCATTCCTATGAAGATCACTCATACTCTGGATAAGCTAGCGAGGCTTTACGTGGATAATGTGGTTCGCCTGCATGGCGTGCCATTGAGTATTGTTTCTGATCGTGATCCTAGGTTCACCTCAAGGTTTTGGAATAGTTTGCAGAAGGCCTTGGGAACCCAATTGAACTTGAGTACAACTCATCATCCACAGTTTGATGGACAATCTGAGCGGACAATTCAGACATTGGAAGACATGCTCAGATCTTGTGTGGTGGATATGGGTGGTAATTGGGATGAACACCTAGCTTTGGTTGAGTTTTCCTATAACAACAGTTATCAAGCAACAATAGGCATGGCTCCATTCAAAGCTTTGTATGGAAGTACTTGTAGGACACCTTTGTACTGGACTGAGATAGGTGAAAGAAAAGTCTTAGGTCCTGAGATGATTGAAGCTACGAGTGCTATGGTAGATATGATAAGAGAAAGGATTAAGTCTGCCCAGTCAAGACAGAAATCTTATGCCGATAAGAGGAGGACCGATTTGGAATTTCAAGTTGGAGAGAAAGTTTTCCTGAAGGTTTCACCAATGAAGGGTGTGATGAGATTCAATGTTAAGGGAAAGCTTAGCCCTCGTTTCATTGGACCTTTCGAGATTTTGGAAAAGGTTGGACCTGTTGCGTATCGATTAGCATTACCTCCGCCTCTTGCTGGTGTTCACAATGTGTTTCATATTTCGATGCTCCGGAAATACATAGAGAATCCGGAACACATTTTGCAGCAAGCACCTGAAGGACTTAGTGCTGATTTGACCTACGATGAAGAGCCGGCCGAAATCTTAGATAAGAAGGACAAGCAGCTGTGGAATCGCACCATCCCTTTGGTGAAGATTCGATGGAAGAACCATACCCCTGAAGAAGCTTCTTGGGAGAAGGAAGAAGATATGAAGGAGAAGTTTCCTCACCTCTTTGGAAGCACAGGTACACTTTCAATTTCGAGGACGAAATTTCTTTAAGGGGGGGAGAATGTGAAACCCAGCCCTAACCTTGACCCGGAAACTTTGTTATTTGTAGGTCCAGTGACCCGAAGTAAAGTAAGAAGTCAGCTTTGGGCCATCCCAGTGGAGGACTTGGTGTCTGGCGTTGAATCCATGAGTGTTGATGATGAGGTTCTATTTATGGAAACTGAATCTTGATGAAGATCGGATTAGTTGATGGACTTGGAGTGCTCTCTATCATGGTTTGAAGGCATTTCTACCTATTAGGTAAGTCACTTGATATGTGTGCAAAACCCCTTTAGGATTGGATTTGATCTGGGTCTTCAATTCCCTATTTTGGAATTGCTGTCTGCAATGGTCGACTGATTGGTCGACTGGACCAGTATACCAATCCACTCGACCAATGGGTTCTGTCTTTGGTAATTAGGTCTTGCTCGCTCTATTTACGTCCAATCTCGAGTGTACTTCTTATTTTCTGCCTCCAAACTCTTTGGAACAAACCAAAGACCTCTGCAAGTCATCTCCCTTGCATCCTTGGTGTTTATCTTGACGGATCTTCGTCAAAACTCTTCCTCTTGCATCAAAGGTATGTCTACACTCTCTTCTTCTTCTCCATCTCTGTTTTTCTTTCCTTTTTGAGTTGAGACAGTAGAGGAGATGCTGCATTCTCTGTTGCAAGCATCTCTGGACTTGTCTCTCATGATCTTCCTAAGGATTAATGGCTAATGCAATGATCTTAACCATGATCATTGCAAGCTTTTGAAGGAATCATGATCAAATCATGATCTTGTCTTTGTTCATCTTTTGATTTAAATTCTGATCTTCTTAGATCTACTATATTGATCATGTTAGTAGTCAATTGGTGTGTTTTCTTTACATGATCCATGATCTATCAATCTCTAGTTGTTTCTCTTCTACCATACCATGCTTTCTTCATGAATCATGACAGTTACATCTATGGTAGGTTTTGTTTCCTTATTTAGATTTATGCTCTTAGGTCTATTTTCTTGAAGATCTAAGTATGCCTTTCATGATATCTTTATCTGAATCAATGATTCATTCTCCTATTGTTCTTGTCTATGATTTCTATCTTGAATTATTCAAGAACCATGATTGATCTAATTATGGTAACTTTTTGTTTCCTAATTTGTAACTTGAAGACTTGATTCGATTAGTGTTTTGAGGTCCTCTATATGTTAGGATACTACCAATGTAGTTTACCCCTTGTTTAGTACCCTTTTGAACCACCAAATTTGGTTCTTTATTCCTAAAACTCTGATTTTGTAGGCCACTGTCTCCATTGGTCGACTGATTGGTCGATCGGGGACGATAGACCAATCCAATTGACCAATGAGTACAGCAACTCCAGATTTGGTCTGTTTTGGATGTTTTGATATCTTTTCTATTAGGGATCTTTCCTAATATGTTGTATACACTTGTTTAGGACCTTCTTCTCAAGTTTGTCAAGATCTTACTTGATTTCTTAGGATTCCTTTGCAAGTTATAAAAGGTAAGGATGGTTACTTCTTTAACAACATAAATTGCATATCTTAGTTTCTATATTTGAATCTCGTTAATTTATTTCTTTAATTAGATTCTTATAATGTTATACTACTGTGGTACTGTCTTGATATCAGTAGCATTACTTGTTTATATTAAATTGACTCATGTATGATTTACTTACCAGTTATATACAAGTTGATTGTAATTATTGATTTCTTTCCATATATGAAGTTACCATATATGTGATGTTATGAATTGATGCTTGTGTATGCTTAAGTATGGTTTGGAAAGGAGAGGTGTCCTTTTGACACTTCTGTCCTTGGACTACTACGGGAATATTATGGGATGTTTCCGGAGATGCCCTCTGGACACCTTCCTAAACTGTTGGGTGACATATTTAGGACTGTCTAGTAGTGTTTGGCTAGGATGTCCCGTTATGTCAGACCCTAATCGGAGGGGTATTGAGACCGAACGACCCGTGGTAGCAATGGTGATTCATGGGCGCTCAAGACCGGTAACCAACCCGTGAGAGGACAGGAATCACATTGTGGGGGCCATTTATTGGTAGGGTTGCATATGGATAGACTTGGGCTCACGGGCGCTCAAGACCGGTAACCAACCCGTGAGGGGACGTGAGAGCTTCCCGTTTACCATATGTGGATAACCAATAGGGTTGATGAGTCTGTAGTCAGGGACTATGAGGACTCTAGTGTGAAGGATACCGGAAAGGATCGTCAGGGACGAGGAATGGACGTATCTGGATCTTACTTGATGTAACTAAGTAGAAGACTTGCATTTGGCTAGGCTTTACCCTGACATGCGCCGGTACTTAGACCAATGGTGATGTGAGAGAGTGGTGACCTATACCCCCAGCCATGGAATGTCCCGAGGGACGCCGGACCCATTACCAACTGATGATGAGTGAATGAGACTTTCCTAAAGAAGTACGGTGCTATGACTTAAAGCATGTCTGCCAATAGAGACCAGCATACATAGAGTTAGATTCATACATTCATTGTTTGTCTCATACCATATTGCATTTATGTTTGTTTTGTAATCCTGCCATTTATGTTATTATGGATTTAACTGCCTTACTGAGTTTCTTTGAAACTCATTCTTTTTTGTACAATGTTTGTTAGACTATTCTACAGGTTCTGAGTATCATGACTTCTCGTATGAAGAAGCGCAAGGAGAAGAGGCATATCTCCAGGAAAGTGATTGCGGTTACGACAATTACACTGAAGATCCCACGAGTGGTTATGCTCCGTACGATGCTTAGTCCGACCATAGAGTGGAAGCGCCCTTGTGCCATTTATGAGATTCATACTTATAGGGATATTGTCTATAAGATTGAGAACAATTTAGTTACCTTTTGTACCTGCTATTGGGATTAGATTCTATCCTGTTTCTTCTCTTTTAGAACTACTTTTCCGCTGGTTGTAGAGTGGGATTTCGCCTCACTTTACTTATTTGATTTAGACACTCTAATTATATTTAGTACTCTGATTTATATATGATTCATTCTTTCCTTATTTGGATCTATGGTTTATCTTTCGCACATCGATTATTATTGTTCATGATTATGTTATTGTTTATGTGGGAGGTTGATTACTCGATACCTGATCTTCGGGCTGTGGATCACACTCTCGGGTATGCCAGATTGGGTACCGGCTGGGAGGATGTGACAAGTGTAATAGGAATACGACTCACAAAAGAAGATGCTATGAATGAATGAGATGCACCAGTATCAAATAATACGAAAGTAGAGGTAGATGATACTGAAATAATACCTGTCACAACATCATGATCTGTCTCGGATTCTGAACCAACAACATTGAACACTTTCCCAGAGGGAACATTCGAAGCAGACTTCAAAGCTGACACCTGAGAATTCGGCTTCTGAGTGCGGTTTCGAAAATAATGACCCGGCTTCCCACAGTTAAAGCAGATCAAATCCCTACCACTCACAGGAGCTGCTGAAGAAGGATATGTAGGTCTCTGGTTATTAACCACTAGACGAGGGTTAGCATAGACGGTCCAGTACCCTAACTACTTGCAACAGGACGCACCGGTGCACTACTAGAACCATAGCTCGAGGCAGAGCTAAAATTGGAACTAGCTCCTCTAGGCTGAGACGAAGGGGCAGAATAAGGAGCAGGCCTAGAGAATCTCCGGTTACGATCCACCAAATGATTCTTGCTCGCAACAAAACGCTGGAGCAGATAATTCTCTCTCTCATTATCGTCTACCTTCATTGCATTCTATACCATCTCAGCATAATCCACAATCGAATGAATCGCCAGGTAAGTCTTCAGTGACGGCCTCAAACCTTTGAAGAACTTATTTGCCTTCTCACGATCACCTTTGAAATCAGCAGGCGCAAAGTAGAACAATTCTTCAAACTTCTTCGGTACTCCGAACACAGTACTAGGTCCTTGCATGAGTGCCATAAACTCAGCTTCTTTAGCATCTCTCACAGACTCAGGAAAATAATTCTTGCAAACTGTATCCTTGAAAATTTCCCAAGTAAGAACCGGGTGCGAAGCTTCCAAAATAGGTCTGGTAGCATTCCACGACGCATCAGCTTCATGCTGCAGTCTCTGTTCTGCACATAGAATCTTCTGAGCTTCACTGCAACGGAGATTGCAAAAAGCTTTTTCCATCTCGCGGATCCACTTGTTAGGAAACAATGTATCCGATGAAATACCAGTAAAAGTAGGAATCTGAAGCTTCAAGAAAAGCTCCATCAACCTTGCATGCGGACCAAGGGCAAATCCGTCCACAAAAGTACCAGCTGCAAAAGTACCAGCTCCATTAGGGTTAAGAGCAGCCTGGGCATTCTGCTGAGTAGTCGCGAAACCTTGCATCATAGTAGTAAACTGATTCTGCTGCTGATGCATCATGTTTCCCAAAATGTTCATCACATCCTGTATAGAGACTACTTGCGATGCACGGGGAGGAATTTCAACTCGGGGAGGCTCAGTTCTAGTGTTTACGACAGGTATCTCAACATAGTTCTGATCTTTCCACCTTCTTCACCATCTTGACCATTAACAGCACGATTCCTTAATTGAACCATTCTGCGAAAAGAATTCCAGAAATTAGCAACACTAAATGATCAAGTCCGGAAAAAGATTCCTCAAGTCAAAGTAACTCCACAACATGGCCAACATTCACAAACAGAAGCAACAACAAGCACAAAGTCCAAGAATAATCAAAACAGATCCAAAATCCAAAAAATCTGTGCAACAGTAACTGGGCCGGTCGCTTGAGCCGGTCGCTTAAATCAATCGACTGCCGGTAGCGATCGCCCCAAAATATGCGTGACAACAACGCTTCAAATACGGTTTTGGGCCTCATTTGCACTTCTACACTTCTCAAAACAATACTATGGCTCTGGGGATTTTGTGCTAAGGGTTAGGAAAGCATTTTGGAGACTCCGTTGGCTTCGGATCTACTTCCCACGCGATGCTTACACACTACACAGGTAATCTTCTCACAAAACCCTTCATTTCTATGGTTTGCATGAAAGAACTACAATGTGCAACTATTTTTAGGTTTTCTTTTGTGCAAAGAAAATGTTTCTTTTACTTCCCATAACATGTCTAGGCATAGATCTACTGTTTACTCTGCATTTTTACGCTAATAAGTAATTACTAGACATCTCATGGCTTCTCATTTTGCATCTTTTTCGCCTAAAAACAGATTTTCTCGCTAGATGGCTGCACGGGGAGGTAGGAGAGTACCCATTCGCGGCCGAGGTCGTGGTCGAGGTAGAGGTGACGCACATGACCCAGTCCATCCAGACTACTTTAGATCACTGGAGGCACAGGAGCTGTACTTTGGCCACTTCAGTCAGCGTCTGATCGAGCATGGTCGACCAGTAGTGACTTCAGAGGTCGAGCAGTTCCAGATCGAGAGTAGATTTGCTGCAGCAGGATGGAGAGGTACCTTGTTCTTGAACGAGGATGCCTATCCAAAGCTAGTCAGGTTATTCTACAGTAACCTGACCTTCCACAGAGAGAGAGTGGGAGAGCATGACACTAGGCTAGTGATAGAGAGTCGGGTGAAGACTACAGACATACGCTTCACCACAAAGGAGCTGGCTCATATCCTAGACGTTCCATACATCCACAGCGATAGGAGATGGTTCGAGCCGGGGGCTGAGTCAGACGATGTCATCAACTGGGAGGATAGAGTTGTCGTCTACTCGAGCATTTGCTCTTGGGAGTGCAGTGGGGTAGAGTCAGTGACCGAGCTGCTTCCCTCATGCAGGATCATCTCCCGGATCATAGCACGAAACTTGCTGCCTAAGGCAGGTCATCAGAGTGAGATTTCACTCATGCAGGCTATGATGACCTTCTCAGTGTACACCCACTACCAGATAGACTTGGCTTACATAATCCAGAATGCCATGATCTATCGAGTGGCTTATCCGAGGGAGCAAACCTTGGATACGGGCGACTTCTGACACGGATCTTCGAGAGCAAACCTTGGATACGGGCGACTTCTGACACGGATCTTCGAGCACTTCGGGGTCGACCTAGAGGGAGAGGAGGCTATTCCGGTTGGGCATAGCTGCACGATAGGTCACAGATTGGTCGCTCAGATGCACTTATTGGGCAGACCAAACTCACCAGAGATTCTAGCCGAGCCAGAGGACATGGATGTAGAGGCTGATGATGAGGATCATGCAGACTCGCCACCACCTTCTAAGTTCGAGACAAGAGGCACATCCGGGACTCAGGATACTTTGGAGGTTGCACCACCTTGGGATAGAGGTCTATTCACTCAAATGGACCAGTTCGAGCAGTGGCAGGTAGAGATGAGGGGCCAGATAGGCGAGTGCCTTGATATGCTCCGCCAGATGAGATTAGCACCAATACCTCCACCACATCAGTAGATAGACTTAGACTTTGATCCATTTTGATTCAGTACTAACTTAGGGTTTAGTTATGTTTATTGTAGTTTTTATTCAGCACATGTTCATTTCCTATCATTTTGTAAAGTGTAGAGTACGCTCCTAATTATGTAAAGCTTAATCTAATTAATGAAGTACAGTTATGTTTGTTGCATTTATATTATTGTCTCTTATGCACTTTCTTGATAATTAAAATGTGAAATGTATTTCATTTGACTTATAGTAAGCTATGCAAAAGAGAATTCATTTACTTTCTTAGTTTGTTTCTAACGAAAGATGTTCTACTATTCACTCTAATTCTTTTGAGTCACTTCTGGATCAAGGACTCAGATTGCTCATCGAACACTTGTATCAAATATTATTGACTTCGTAAAACCATGGCTCTGATACCACTCTGTCACACCCCACCCACCGGTCTCGGTTACCCGCCCGACAACCCGTGGGAGTGATCCGTCATAGGATCCACGATTTTAGTCTATCAACAATATTAAACACAAATAAAGATATCAAGAGCAATAAATGTTCAATAAATTAATTAAAGGAATTACAGGAGTCCAAATACTCCAACAACAATAATAAAGGAAAGAATAATGAATAAAAATGAATACGAGTTCAGCGGAAGTAAACAAAAGAGTTATATCAATTTCTTTCCAGTTTCCTTTTCTAAGGTTAAATAGTGCTTTTTATGAATCTCAAGATAGGGTGTCCTCCGGTTCTTCTCCATTCGCTGAGCGAACTGTCTAACCACTTTTCGTCTCTGACCATCAATAGGTGCGATAAGCGCACTCCATGCACCCGCAGGAGCTCCCGCACAGGCTATCTCCATTTCCCATTGACAGTGCCACATCCTCTTCATACGGGATGGTTCCTTTTAGGAAACCAGTCCATCTTCATTTACAATTCCTTCTTCTGTGCAGGCTAATAAACATATACAAAATAAAGGAGTGAGTTCCAAAGAACTCAGTAAGAAACAATCATAATTCCCATCAATTATCCAACAATGCCAAAATGCACAAATAATATGAATGAATGCAAAGTATGAATGATACTATGATTTCTAACTATGCATATCTCTAAAAGTTTACATGCTTTAAGATATACACTAGCCCTCCTCTGGGTAGGTCTAGTCACTCTGATCCGGCAAAGACTGGTTACCTCTGTAGGGATCCTGGGGAAAAGGGAAAGTCCACTCCTGGCTCTCATTTCCATTGCTGGGGTTAAGTCAACACTCTCTTACCATGAACATTAGTAATGAGTACTGGCGCATGTCATGGTTTCTAATCCAATGCAAGGTCATACTGGTTACATGTCTACATGAAGTCCAGATACATCCCCTATGGCACCGACCAACTCGATTCAGTATCCTTCGCAACCTAGGAGAGAGAATCCTCACGGACTGGCTACCGCTGTTGGACTCCACTCCTTAACCCTATGGTCATCCACATATTATTGGGGCGGATGCTCTCATGACTCCTCATGACACCCGGTCCGTTCCTTGGACATCCATGAGCCCAACCCTAACATATGCAACCCTACCATTTACATGTTTAACAGTGGACCAACATCACATCACTGTCATCACGGGTCACTCGGTTTCAATCCCCCTACCAAAAGGGTAGTAGCATGTGGGGTACCTAGCCATGCACTTCTAGACTCTACCTAAGAATGTCATCAAACAGTCATGACAGTGCTGGAGACATCAACAGGCATGTGTCCCATTCCACAACCTTCTGATATCGCAAGCTAAGATATCCCAAAAGAATACCTCATCCGTCAGGACCATAAACTAACCATCATCAGTACATAACATTCATAATCAACAAAATATATATGTAAACAAGACAAACAGCAGTAATATAACAAGATTAATATATAAGACATGAATACAGCAACATATATAAAGAAATACTAATTCTAATAGACACTGGACTAGCATGTTCAAGTCTATTCAAAAGATAGGATTGAATGTCCTTACCTGCATATAAGTAAACTGTCCGTAAAAAGAGATCCGTTAACTATTACAAGACTTTCTTTTCAAACAGAGTATACCTAAACACAGTGTTACAATATTATATGAGTTAATTGAATCAAAGTGAATCAGAACCAAAAGTCATTTGGTCACTGTTTACCAGCCGGTCGCTCAAGCCGGTCGCTTAAATTGAGCGACCGCCACTAGTGACCGCCCCAAAAACAGAGAGCTTCAATCCGAAACTCAGGCTTCTGATCACCCGTTTTCAATCCAGATTTCAAGTGATCATGGCCTAAGTCTCAAATCTAATAGTCCCAAAGCCAAATGGTGAAGGAAATCTTAACAATTACCATCATTGGGTTACTTAGAACTCTCCCCTTGACTGGATTATCCTTTTCACGAAAGCAGGGTTTCGTTTTCGGATAAACCACCTCAAGTAGATTGGAAAGAGAGTCAATGATCAAAGAGGGTAACCACCATGATGAGGGGATGGGTTAGCACTAAATTAAAAGACAAAGAAGATAAAGGATGAAGGGTGAATCCATTAACTCACTTCAAAAAAATCAGAAAAAGGGAAGGACTGATCTCCAGATCACTGCCAGCACTTCAGATCCACTTTCAGAACTTCCCCGCAGCCGTCTAACCTCCAAAATTAGCAACCATGAATAAAATATTCATTACTTGGACGAGGGTTACCTTTTATAGAAGTCAAGGGGCAAAATAGGGCTAAAACTTCGAAAACAGACCGGGCGGTCGCTTGGTTTGATCGACCGCCACTAGCAACCGCCCCCATGTACTTTGCCATACGACGGTGCTTTTGCTAGGGGGTTGATATCCAAGTACAACCTAGCCCTAAAGAAGAGATGGGGAGATCTTACATTCATTCCGGACATCTCCGAACAACACTTGTCTTCCAGAAGACCAACTACCAAGCAAGGCAGGCTCTTCAAGCAACGGATCCAGATCCATGGGTTCAGAATATGGATCATGGACTTCTATCTGGATACTCCTCAAACTTACCCGACTAGACCTTCGAGTTCTTGGACCTGAAATACGGATCTCGGGTTAGAAATACAGGGGTTGTTAGAAGAGTAACCATCGAGAAAACAATAGTGGCTTTGCCCGGCTAGTCTCTCCAGAATCTGATCAATAAATGGCAAGGGGAAGTGATCCTTTTTGGTGACTGTGTTCAACTTGCGGTAATCAATGCAAACACACCAACCTGTAGTGGTACTAGTTGGGACGAGATCACCATTGTCATTTGGAACCACTGTAATGCTGGATTTCTTAGGGATAACCTGGGTAGGACTGACCCATTCACTATCAGAGATTGGGTAAATAATTTCGGCATCTAACCACTTAATCAATTAATTTTTCACAACCTCTCTCATATTAGGATTCAAACGACGCTGAGGATCCCTACGGGGTTTCACTCCATCCTCACAATATATTCTATGCATACATATGGAAGGGTCTATGCCCTTAAGATCAGCTAAGGACCAGCCAATGGTTGACTTGAATTCTGAAAGCACTCCTAGAAGGTGGTCTTCTTGCCTAGGTGATAGATCAGAAGAAATAATGATAGGCAATGTTTCATTTTCCCCTATGAATGAATACTTTAGATTGGAAGGGAGAGGTTTAAGTTCCAACTTAGGGGGAGATATGAGGGATGAGGGTTGGGGAGATGCAGCTAATGGAGGTAGAGGCTCAAATCTCATTGGAAATGGTGGCTGCTCCAAAGGAGTGGAAGAGTCCAACAATGTGTTGACTTCCTCAATAAGTTGGTCAGATTCTCCAAATGTCAAGTAATATTGTAGGGGATCATCAATAAGCATGTTTGGAGTATAATCTGCCACTTTCTCATCAATAAGGTTATTCTCAAAGCACTCTTCATCTCTATTTGGGCTTAAGGATGCATTGAAGATGTTGACTCTAAGTTTCTTATTTCCAAATGATATATCCATGAAACCCGATCTACAATTGATGCAAGCATTCGCAGTGGCTAAAAAGGGGCGTCCAAGAATGATTGGTGGTAACTTATTGGTAGTTGGATTATCCATATATAGGATCAAAAAATCGACAGGAAAATATAGATCATCAACCTTTACCAAAACGTTTTCAAGTAGCCCATGAGGTCGTTTGATTGAGCGGTCTTCTAATTGTAGTATCACATCAGTGGATTTCAAATCTCTTAGGCCAAACCTATCATAAACTGAACGGGGTAAAATATTCACAATGGCTCCCAAATCAAGCAATGCTTTGCTTATGGATAGATCTCCAATAACACATGAAATTAAAGGTGTACTTGGATCTTTAAGCTTAGGGGGCAGTTGGTTGAAAATTATAGAGCTAACTTGTTCAGTTTAGATGAACAGTTTAAGAGTCTTAGTTCTCAACTTACGCTTTTGGGTGCATAGATCTTTTAAGAATTTAGCATAAGCTGGGACTTGCTTGATACCATCCAATAGTGGGAGATTGATATGAACTTGTTGGAATAAATCAATCATTTCTTGCATCTTAGCATTCTTTCTAGGATCTAGAATTGAGGACTCAAGAGCTTTAGGGAAGGGGGCTTTGGGAGTGTAAGATTTAGGAGTAGGTCCATCTACAATCGGAATGTGCAACCCCTTATGAGGAAATTGATGGGTAATACTCATAGGTGGTGTCTCTTTACTAGGCTTGTGTGCATCATCACCAGTCTCATGGGTCAAATCAACCTCTTCTCGACTCTCAAGATCGATGGGCAATGGCTTAGGAATGGACAAAGGTGAATAATATTCCTTCCCACTACGTGTCACAACAGACATTAGTTGGACTTGTTGTCACATCCTCCCAGCCGGTACCCTATCTGGCATACCCGAGAGTGTGATCCATAGCCCAAAAGATCAAGTTTAGGAACGATCATATCCATTTCGCACAATAACATAATCAAAAGCAAGAACAAATCATAATGTTCAAGTAATTTATAATAAAAGTCAAGAAAGGATCTCAGAAGGATCACTATAGAATATCAGAGTGTGGAATAACAAGATACCAATTCAAAAGACAACTATAGAGTATAGCGGAAATATACCCTACAAACACATGCGGAAGGTAGATCGAAATCTAAATAAAGCTCTAAGCTAATACAAGTAAAGTAAAAGATAAGTCTAGAAGAATGTAGAGAAAACTATTCCACATCTTCAGTCAGCTCTTCTTCTCCTTCAGTCTTCATCTTCTTCACCTTGTGCTTCCTCATACGTATCGTCATAGTATTCAAATCTGTAGAGAAGTCTAACAAAAGATTGATCAAAAAGGTGTCACATCCTCCCAGCCGGTAACCCTATCTGGCATACCCGAGAGTGTGATCCACAGCCCAAAAGATCAAGTTTAGGAACTATCACATCCATTTCGCACAATAACATAATCAAAAGCAAGAACAAATCATAATGTTCAAGTAATTTATAATAAAAGTCAAGAAAGGATCTCAGAAGGATCACTATAGAATATCAGAGTGCGGAATAACAAGATATCAAATCAAAAGACAACTGTAGAGTATAGTGGAAATATACCCTACAAACACATGCGGAAGGTAGATCGAAATCTAAATAAAGCTCTAAGCTAATACAAGTAAAGTAAAAGATAAGTCTAGAAGAAACAAAGGAAATCAAATCCACATCTTCAGTCAACTCTTCTGGTTCTTCAGTCTTCATCTTCTTCACCTTGCGCTTCCTCATACGGGCCGTCAAAGAAATCCAAACCTGTAGAGAAGTCTAACAACAGATTGTACAAAAAAAGGAATGAGTTTCGAAAGAAACCTAGTAAGGCAAGTTAATCCATAACATCATAGGTAACATGTGGCAAACCATAACAAGATGCAATGCAATATGAAACAAGTAATGTATGTATGCATCTAACTCTATGTATGCTGGTCTCTATGGCAGACATGCTTTAAGTCATAGCACCGTACTTCTTTGGGAAGGTCCGCTCACATCCTCAACCATTTAAGATATCTTGGATTCCCTCACCCATTTAAGGTATTCTTGGGCAGCCGGTTGGTAATGGGTCCTTCATCCCTCAGGACAAACCATTGCAGGGGGTTAAGTCAACACACTCTCTCACAACCATTTGGAAAAAGTATCGGCGCATGTCAGGGAAAAGCCTAGCCCAATGCAAGTCATCTAGTCAGTTATATCAACTCAGTTCCAGATACGTCCATTCCTCATCCCTGACGATCCTTTCCGGTATCCTTCGCACTAGAGTCAGCGTATCCTATGGCACCGACCAACTCGGACTACGGACTCATCAACCCTATTGGTTATCCACATATGGTAAACGGGAAGCTCTCATGTCCTCTCACGGGTTGGTTACCGGTCTTGAGCGTCCATGAGCCCAAGTCTAGCCATATGCAACCCTCCAATAAATAGCCCCCACAATGTGATTCCCGTCCTCTCACGGGTTGGTTACCGGTCTTGAGCGCCCGTGAATCCCCATTGCTACCACGGGTCGTTCAGTCTCAATACCCTTCCGAATCGGGTCTGATATAACAGGGGTATATCCTAGCCAAAAACTGCTAGACATCCCTAGGTATGACAATCATTGATTCGGGAAAGCGTCAATGGGTATCTTCGGAGAACATCCCATACTATTCCCTCCGATGTCCAAGGACAGAAGCATCAAAAGGATACTCCCCAATCCCAAACCAAACATAAGCAAACACATTCTCAGATCAGTCATGACATACACAACCAGTAGTTCATCATATAAAAGAGAATGTAAAAGCAACATCAGATTAAGCAGTAATAAGTAATTCATATAACATAAACAATGAAAAGATGATATAAATAAGTGCTACTGTTCCCACAATAGGAGATCAGAATTAAAATACAATAACAATAGGTAATCTCATAGTTTCATAAAGTAGAAACCAGAGAACAAGCAATCTATGTAGTTAAGGAATTAACTGTCCTTACCTGATTATCGCCGAAGATAATCCAAAGATCAAAGAGAGAGACACCAAACATGGCAAATAAACCCCTAACAAGCATAGATATAACATTAGGAAAGATACCTAAAAGATCAGAGAGCAAACGAATCAAATCGAGCGAAAATTGAAGCTACCGACTTCATTGGTCGATTGCCTTGGTCTATCGACCCGGTCGACCAATGAGTCGACCAATCGAAGTCGATACGGAATAGTGAAAACTGTTTTGGCCATAACTTCTTCGTTTGAAGTCGGATTGATCCAAAATTCGAAGGGGAACTTCCTAGGATGTATTAGAATCATATGGGAAGATAAAATCATCAAGTCATGGTAAAAAGATGGGTTCTTGATTTAACCCAAGAAATTAGGGTTTCAACCTTTATGGCTCTCATGAAAAGGTTATGATCACGGGAAGAAAGGGAATGGTTGCAATCAAGAACATAATAAGAAAATCTTGTTTAGGTTAATAGAAACATTATGGGAAGATAATCATGGTCAAAAGATTGGTTCTTGATCTAACCCAAGAAATTAGGGTTTCACCCTTATGGTTCCCATAAAAAGGTTAAGATCACAGGAGGGAGGGAATTGATGATTGGCCAATTACAACAAGAAGAATTAAAGAATATTGAATTTAGATCAACCTCCACATTACCCATGAGGTTTCCCTCACATGGGAGGTTACCAAAAAGGTTCTCAGATAATCACCCAGGTTAGGGTTTCAAAGGATTAGGGTTAGGGTTTTCAAAGATTCCATCGGTCGGGGGTTGAGATCATGATGATGATCATAGATCTCAAGGAACAAGATGAGATCATGGAGTGGATGGTTGCAAGAGTGCATCATCTTCTTCCTGATCTCAGCCAAGAACAGATTAAAGAAAGAAAATCAGAGATGGAGAAGAAAGAAAAGAGAGTAGACATACCTTTGATGTGAGAGGAAGAAGATTACTTCAAGTCTTGTGAGAGATCACCAAGGAATGCAAGGGAATTGATTAGATTAGGGTTCTAACTCATTCCAGAGGCTTAGGAGGCATAGGAGGCAGAGTATTCCCGAGATTTGACTTAAATAGAGGAGACATGACCAAATTGGTAAATTCAGACACCATTGGTCGATTGGATTGGTCTACTGGTCCAGTCGACCAATGAGTCGACCAATCAGGACAGCAAGGTTCAAATAGGGATTCGGAGGGCTATACAAGGTCAAATTGAGTGAGGTTTTCTTCTACGAGTCAATCAAGAAGTCTAGTTTCCAGAAATACCTTCGGATCAAGAATTGGAGTTCATTAGGTTCACCAACTAGGCTCATCTTCTTCGATGCGCAAGCAGGATTTGACAGACATAGTTCAGCAACTTCGGACAGGGATTTGGAAGGTTATATGGGGTCAAATTGAGTGGGGTTTTCTCCTACAAGTCCATAAAGAAGTCTAGTTTCGGGAAATATATTCAGATTGGGCACAGGATTTCATTAGGTATTTCAACTAATTCACCCCTCTTCGGTGCGCAGATTCAAAACTAACACTGACAATGCTCTCAAGTGAGGGGCATCATCGACAATGTCCATGGGCTTGGGTTCCGACACCAAATCGTCAACCAAAAGGGTCTACAAGCAACAAGCTAAGATCAAATCAAGGTCCAACTTTAAGGTCAAACATTTAAACTAACCCTTCTTTACCCAAAACAGATAGGGTGCCCTGGCTAGGTTTGGGCTGGATTTCACAGATCAAAAAGGAATGAGTTTCGAAAGAAACTCAGTAAGGCAAGTTAATCCATAACAACATAAATAACATGTGGCAAAACATAACAAGATGCAATGCAATATGAGACAGATAATGTATGTATGCAACTAACCTCTATGTATGCTGGTCCCTATGGCAGACATGCTTTAAGTCATAGCACCGTACTTCTTTGGGTAAGTCCGCTCACATCCTCAACCATTTAAGATATCTTGGATTCTCTCACGGATCATTTCACCGGTCTTGAGCAGCCGGTTGGTAATGGGTAAAGTCCACATCAAACCATGGTAAGGGGTTAAGTCAACACACTCTCTCACAACCGTTTGGCATAAGTACCGGCGCATGTCAGGGAAAAGCCTAGCCCAATGCAAGTCATCTACTCAGTTACATCAACTCAGGTCCAGATACTTCCATTCCTCGTCCCTGACGATCCTTTCCGGTACCACTAGAGTCCTAATAGTCCCTGACTACGGACTCATCAACCCTACTGGTTATCCACATATGGTAAACGGGAAGCTCTCATGTCCCCTCACAGATCATTTCACCGGTCTTGAGCGCCCATGAGCCCAAGTCTAGCCATATGCAACCCTCCAATAAATGGCCTCTTTCGAGTATCCACAATGTGATCCCTGTCCTCTCACGGATCTTTTCACCGGTCTTGAGCGCCCACGAATCCCCATTGCTACCACGGGTCGTTCGGTCTCAATACCCTTCCGATTCGGGTCTGATATAACAGGGGTATTCCTAGCCAAACACTGCTAGACAACCCTAGGTATGACAACCATTGATTCGGGAAAGCGTCGATGGGCATCTTCGGAAAACAGCCCATACTATTCCCTCCGATGTCTAAGGACAGAAGCATCAGTAGGATACTCCCCATTCCCAAACCAAACTTAAGCAAACACATTCTCAGATCAGTTATGACATACACAACCAATAGTTCATCATATGCAAGAGAATGTAAAAGCAAAATCAGATTAAGCAAGAATAAGTAACTCATATAACATGAATAATGAAAAAGATAATATAAATAAGTGCTACTGTTCTCACAGTAGGAAATCAGAATTAAAATACAACAACAGTAGGTAATCTCATAGTTTCATAAAGTAGAAACCAGAGAACAAGCAATCTATGTAGTTAAGGAATCAACTGTCCTTACCTGATTATCGAAGAATATGATCCAAAACCAAAGAGAGCAACTCCAAACTTAGCAAATAGACTCCTAACAATCATAGATACAACATTAGGAAAGATGCCTAAAAGATCGAGAGAAAAACGAATCAATTCGGGGGAAAAACGAAGCAACTGACTCCTTTGGTCGAGTGCTTGGAAGACTGGCCCAGTCGACCAAACAGTCGACCAAGCAAGTCGATACGGAATTGTCTGATCGCTTTGGCCATAACTTCCTCGTTTGAAGTCGGATTGATCCGAAATTCGAAGGGGAACTTCCTAGGATGTATTAGAATCATATGGGAAGATAAAATCATCAAGTCATGCTCAAAATATGGGTTCTTGATCTAACCCAAGAAATTAGGGTTTCAACCTTATGGTTCCCATAAAAAGGTTGAGATCACAGAATGAAAGAAAATTAAATAATTGGCCAAAGGCAATAAGAAAATCATAGGAAAACTAATTTAGGTTACTAGAAATATTACCCATGAGGTTTCCCTCGCATGGGAGGTTAACAAGAGTTTCCAGGACTCAAGTAAGGGTTAGGGTTTCAAGAAAATCTTTGGCTAGGGTTGAGATCATGATGATGATCATAGATCTCAAAGAAACGAAGGAGATCACGAAGGGATGGTTGCAAGGATGCAGCATCAACTTCCTGATCTCAATCAAGAACAAGATCAAGAAAAGAGAATTAATAATTCAAAAGAGATACCAACCTTGAATTGTAAGAACATAGAAGAGAGGCTTCAGATCTGCAGAGGAATCTTCGAAATCACAAGAGAGAGTTTCAGAGAGATCTTCTCACGTTCAAAAAGTGTTTAGGAGGCTGCCGTAACTAAGAAACTCGAAGTAGGGTTTAAATAAGAGTGAAAAACCATAATATTACAATTTCTCGGATTTCACCTTTCTTTGGTCGAGTGCTTGGTCAAGTGGTCCACTCGACTAGGAAGTCGACCAAGGCAAAACAGCAAGGTTCAAACAGGGATTCGGAGGGCTATACAGGGTCAAATTGAGTGAGGTTTTCTTCTACGAGTCAATCAAGAAGTCTAGTTTCCAGAAATACTTTCAGATCAAGAATTGGAGTTCATTAGGTCCACCAACTAAGCTCATCTTCTTTGATGCGCAAGCAGGAATTTGACAGACATAGTTCAGCAACTTCGGACAGGGATTTGAAAGGTTATATGGGGTCAAAATTAGTGGGGTTTTCTCCTGGAAGTCCATTACAAAGTCTAGTTTCGGGAAATATATTCGGATTGAGCACAAGAGTTCATTAGTTATTTCAAATAATTCACCCCTCTTCGGTGCGCAGATTTAGAACAAAACTGATGGCTCTCATGGAAAGGCTAGGGGTAATCAAGATTCACCCTAGGAAAAGAGAAACAAAGAATGCACAATATGAAAATGTGTTGGGAAGTTTCCAACAGATAAAAGAACATTAGGGTCTCAGATATGGTTACCTCTCAAAAGAGTTGGTTACCTCCCATGAGAGTTACCCATAATTAACTCTCACAAAAACAACCCAAGATAGATAAAGGAACATCTCATTAGTATTTCAAAATCAAGAATGGAATTAGGAAGGGTCTACCCATGAGAGAAAAGAATGTAAATAAATTCAAAGGAAAGAAATCCTAATATCCCATGGGAAGACTAGGGAGAATAAAGATTCACCCTAGGGAATAAAGATAAAGAAATCATAATAAAGAAAGTCTTGGGGAGGATCCAATGAATTAATAGAAACTAGAAGGGTTGCCAATTGGTCCAAGGAAAAACAAGGATTAACTCCTCAATCATGAGGACACAAGGGAAGGTCATGGTAATAGTATGAGACATTCCCACAATCATAAAGATAGGTAGAAAATTCAGGGAAAAGAATCATCGCCATATGGCTTCAAGAACATAGAGTGAATTGGGGAATTCACTCTAGGGCTAAAAGAATTAGAGAAGAGGTTATTACAGCAGTGTAATAACCTTCTCATAATCAGAATATCAAAAGTAGAGAAGAAAGTGTGAATTAAAGAAGAAACGAATTGAATACCAACCTTTTAGAAGAGAAACCGATGAAGAAATCTGAACAGATGCTTGAGGGTCTTCTTTGGCTTCAAAGGAGAGGATCTAGGGCTCTTCCCACGTTCTCCAAAGGCTTAGAACAGATTGAGAGTGAAAACATGGAGTTCCCCCCCCTTTTAAATAGCACAAAGAGTCCAAGAATTACTAGGATTTCACCAAACTGACCAAATTGACCCTGTTGATTGATTGGTTGCCAAAGAGGAAGTTCTAAGGTCCTTTCCACGTTCTCTAGAGAGTTAGAAACCTAGTGGGAATGTTTACCACGAAATTAAAAGAAATAAAGCTTTTAAAAACCTTAAAAACAGAAAATTACCAAAATGCCACTGCCTGGACAACTTGTTCAAAAATAGGGATTTAATGGGCCTAACTTCAATATTTTTGGATGGGCTTCTTTCAACACATCATACTACTTACCTAGTATAGAGGGATGTCTTCAAACCAGGTCCAACTAAGCTTTAGGTCCATCAACCGAGTTCTTCTTCACTAGTGAGTAGTTCAACACCAAATCAATTAAGGTTTCCATAAGGAAACACCATCATCAATATCTATGGGTTTTGGGTCAAACACCATATCTTCTACTGAGATGGCCCACGAAGACATCATCCCTCATTTTGGGACATTGGATCAACCCTAAGAGAAAGGTTTGACATGGCTTCCTAAGATTTTCAAAGATAGTAAAACTGAAATCACGGTCAAACTTCAAAGTCAACATTAAACAAAACTGAAATCACGGTCCAACTTTAAAGTCAACATTTAAACAAATCCTTCTTTACCCAAAACAGATAGGGATCCCTGGCTAGGTTTGGGCTGGATTTCACACTTGTTCTTTCCCATACCCAATTTGATGATTAGGGTTGCCTATTGGTTGACTAGGTAATTGGCTAGCCTCCCTCCTACTGATGGCATCAGCTAGTTGACCAAGTTGGGTTTCCAATTTGTTAATGGACTAAGAATGGGAATGCAACAATTGAGTGTTTTGCTCTAATCCACTAAGTGCTTTAATACCTTATCCTCAAATGATGAATTATGTGAGGGTTGTTGCTCATTCCTATGGGCATTTTGGTGCATATTAAATGGAGGTGGCCTATAAGGTATTTGATAAGAGGGATTGGGCATTGGTTTTTTTCCATGAAAAATTAGGGTGGTCTCTCCATCCTAGGTTGTAGGTAGTGGAAAATGGGTCATTGCTCAATTTAGAAACTCTTTGGGCCAAACGTGCATGCTCTTGAACGAACTCAGGGTGTTGAATAGCCAAATAGCAATCAGTGACATTGTGGGAAAGGCTACAACATAAAGCACATGATACAGTCTGATTAGGTGGAGAGAGACTTGTAGGAAATGGATATGGGGTTTGTTGTCCTAATGACAAGAGATAGTCTAATTTCTTAGATAGCAAGTCAACCTTAGTGTTCATTTCAACAGTAGGATTGATCTCATAGAGACCGCTCCTAGTTGGATGCCCAATGGGTAGAATCTCAATCCTAGTTGCTGAAGCATGGTATTGGGAATTTTCACTAAGGGTCTCAAAAAGTTCCCATGCCTCTTTCTCATTCTTGTGCATGAAAGTCCCACCACATGAAGAATCAACCATTTGCCTATGTCGGTCTCTAAGGCCATCATAAAAGCATTGAACCAATTGCCATTCAGGAATAGCATGGTGGGAGCACTTTCAAAGTAATTCTTTTAGTCTTTCCCATGCCTCATGAAATTGTTCTCCTTCTTGTTGGGAGAAACTTGTTATTGCTCTCCTAATGCTATTGGTACGACCAATGGGGAGGAACTTTTTAAGAAAATCCTGTAGCATTTCTGCCCAAGTGGAAATTTTAACACTGTCCAAAAAATGAAGCCAATGCTTAGCTTTATCTTTAAGGGAGAATGGGAAAGCAGTAACATTAAAGCATCAACTGAGAGGTTTTGAATTTTAATCGTGAAGGACACCTCTAAAAACTCATCTAAGTGCTGATGAGGCTCTTCATTGGCAAGTCCGTAAAAAGATAGTAGCATTTGATTCACACTAGATTTGATCTCATATTGAGCCGCCTCTATGTCAGGCAACTTAATACAAGAAATCGGAGTATATATCGTAGGAATGAAATGCTCACTCAAGGGCCTATTGGAGGCTCATAGTTTGCCATGGTTCTTTACCTTCTAAGGTTGGCCAAAGTCTCTTCTAACTATAAGTCAAGTGGAGTCAACTTAGGGTTTAGGGACCGATGACCATGCATACACACAAGAAGAAGAAGAAGGAAAAAAAAAAGCTAAATACGTAAAATTCAAAGAAAATAACTATAGCAAAAGGGAGTGTTTAGGACGTACCTGAAGTGCAATCCACGTGATGTTTCAAACAAAAGTTACACATGTAGGATCTGAGGGATGGGGATTTTTTAAACGACGGTTTCTGAACGCCTGTTTTGGATTCGTGAGTTCAAACTTTCAAACCGTCTTCAAATCTTGATCGTCAATGCTGAATAAATCTCGATCGTTCACGTCCTTGAACACTCGTGTGGGTGCTTAAAAGCGGTTCGTTGTCTTCGTAGGTTTCATTCTTCTTGTCTTGGAATTTTGAAACCTCGTCGTCTCCTTCGTGCCTTCTCATTCTCAAGCTTTTTGCCTCATTGAATCAGTAAGTTTACTGATCCCTTTGCAAAGTTAACTTCTTGTCTCCAGGGTTTTCTTTTTCTTTTTGTACCGTACTGAGACTTTAGTAATGGAGGACAATAGGGTTTCTTCCGAAGCTTCCCTTGTGCCCAACGCCAGTAATTGTGATAATGGTAACGAGGCTTTTGTTTCCCTTCCCTCTGAGCAATTGGATAGTGATAATAAAACCCTAATTGCTCTCTGGCGTGACTTCGCAGAAGTTAACCAGAAGAGATTAGAAGGAAAAGCTGAAACTTCCTCTGCCCTTCCTGAGTCTGGACCATCCATGACTCTTAGGGTGACCGCAGAGTCTTTTGGGCTGTCAAAACAAACTTCCAAACCTAGTGGTAGAAACGATTCTGTTGCCTCCTTGTATAAGGAGGAAACTCTTCTTTCAGCCATTCAAGGTTTTGATTTTCCTTCCTCTTACCACCTTAGGGCTCCAAACCCTGATGAGAGGGTTGATTCGACCCTTCCAGGCAAATTTTCCCTATATATAGATGCACTGGAAAGCGGGGTTCACTTTCCCTTCTTCAATCCTTTGTTCGCAGCCATCCTGAATCACTGGGATATTTGCCCTGGAATGCTCCTTCCCAATAGCTGGCGTCTCATCGTTGGCTTCTTGGGTTTATGTTTTGAACTTGGCATTACGCCTTCTCTTGCTCTTTTCGTGCATTTTCATCTTCTTTCTATCTCCCATCCTCCCGGTTGGGTTGTGCTTTCCAAGCGCAATAAGACTGAGCTTAACTGGAGGGGCAGCATTCTTGCTAAAGGAACTTGCCCTTCCAATCACAAAGGATGGCGCCATCGATATTTTTTCTGTTGAGCACCTCAATCAGATCTCAACTCCCCAACTGTTTGGAAACAATATACTTCATACTCTGAGGGTAATCGGGTCCTTCCCCTATCCAAAGAAGACAAAACGGCCGTCAGGAAGATCAAATCAATTCCATGGTATCAGGTGATACATGGATATGAGATGGAATACAACTCCATCCTCCAGTACTGGGGACTGGCTCATCATGAGCTTCTTAACCATCATCCTTCAATTTTCTAAGAATGATATGTCTTTTTGCAATCCTGATTTTTGTCCTTCTTTGCAGTGCCACCAAGAATGAACCCTGAAAATCTTCGGGTAAAGGCTGCCAGGGCTGTTGTGACAGCTGAGCAACGGTTGCCTCGAGCCTTGACTGCTGAACAAGTAGTTTCTGGGAGGAAGCATCAACCGAATTGTGCTTCCTTTTAGTTCCTACAAGGGTATTAGGAACTTGAAGCCAGTGGTTGATGCTTTGGGAAAAGGGAAAAAACCAATGGTGGAAGAGTCTGGTATCCCCTCCGCCGCTCGAACTAAAAGGAAGCACGATTCGGTTGATGCTTCCTCCTAGAAAAAATCCAAAAAGAATGAAGATTGCGAGGAGATCTTCATGCCTCAGTGGACACTGAAGCAGACTGATAGGGCAACATAAGACCCTAAGAAAGCTGCAGAATGGAGTTCTCTTGGTCTTCTGCCTGCTGATCGTCAGGCCTTTGAAGCCCTGGACGATGATGCCCTTGTAAGTTAGTCCACAAGGTACCATCCCTCCTGATCTTTCATTAATTGCTTTTCATAATTTTTTATGAGTTCCTCTGATAATCTCCTCGTCCCCAGGAATGTCGTGTTGAGCTTTTACCAACACATGGAGGCATTGAGCTGAGTTGGTCGCAATGGCTATTTGCTGGCAGACTGTGAAGAGAAAACGACGAAGGCCCATTCTGAAATAGACCGACTGAAGGCAGCAGCCAAAGAGCTGAAGGTGAAGAACGATGAGGAAATGAATTCCTTGAAAAAGGCCCTTGATTCTTCAAATGCCCGCGCTGTTGCTGCCGAGCGCGAGGCTAGGAAACAGAAGAAAGCTGCTACGCTGTTCGGTGACAGTCTTGAGTTTAAACCATAGAGAATGAACGTATACTGAAGATGGCAGTTCCTAGCAAACCCGAACATGTTAAACCAGAGCTTCGAAAGGATTGTGTTCGAAAATATCTGAACAACGTTTCTTTCTTTAAACTGCTGGGCGCCTCCAAGCTTACCGCGTGGGGCAGAATGATGTTTGGGAAAAGATCCTCGAATCCGACCCTTCCTTTGACACAACTCCATTTCGTGAGGTGTGTCACAAATAAATCTTTGGGAAGCTTAAGTTGGCCTTCCCAGACTGGGCTTTGGGAGAGGATGATCCTTTTCCAGCTGACCCGAATTATGAGGAATATCTTGCTGATTCCCCGCCCCTTCAAGAAGAAACTTCACAGCCTGTCATTGAAAAGAAGACTAATGAAGACGATCCTGAGAAAGACTCCTCAGTCGATAATGAGGAAGAATCTTAGGGAGTCAAGGTTTTTTTTTTTTTTTGGTAAAGCTTGACCCTCCATAATCAATGAAAATAGAACTTTTCCAATGATTGTCTAAATATTTCCTCATCCTATATCCAAAAGCTTGTCTTGGAAATAAAATATAAATGATATATATTATCACTTATCACTTAACTCCTTGTATCTTGACGACGGATGACCTTTGGGATATCATGAAGAGGCGTTCGGTAGAGATGTTTTAGCTTCCAGCTTTTACATATTCTCAACTACTCCTTCATTTATTACAAGGTCCAAACTTTTCCCTGCCTTTGTGTACCACTCACTTCTCCCAACGAGTTGGAAATATAAATATCATTTAAGTGGTGGCGCGACAGTTGGAGGTATTCTCGTACCAAGTGCATATTTCCACGTGGCTTTCCTCTGACCGTCGATCTTACTTTTTGAAGAACTCAAAGCGTTTCTTCGATCCGGTCCTTTGGTTGCCTTTGGCTCTCAACCATTGCCTCACTCCCTAAGGCTATTTAAGTTCCTCAAGGGTACTTCTCATTTATCCTGCTATCTGCAAGTTAGATTTGCAAAACAAAACGACATTCCGTCTTCCTTTGTTGTGTTTGTACTTTTCGTATTCCAACAATATTTTCAATCAGCATCTGAACAAGTAAGCTTTTACTTTGCCCATGTCACGAATCTCTTCTCCTTCTCCCTGAGTGAAATTCACAGTAGTAATACTTCGGGTTCACTTAATGGGTATTTGAGAATTATGGTTTTCCCTTTTCTGAATGTTGTTGGATTTTCGTACTGATACTGCCTTTTCTGTACTTGCAGTGCCTCCCATAATCGATTTGAGCTTTATTAGGGCGAAGTCCTACAAGAAGACTACCCCTGTACCGACGCAGGTTGCCGCCAGTGAGGTGATTGCATATGGTGAATCTTCTAAGCATGAGGAGACTGATGTTGGTGAATCTTCAAATCAGATTCCCCTAGTTTCTCTTGGTGTTTCTCCTACGCTCCCTTCGCCTGAAGAGACCGTTCGATCTTCCCAGGAAGATCTTGATCCTTTTGTCGCTGCCTGTGCTGTTGATGTCACTATTGGAGAAACCATTCGGGATTCTTCGAAGGAGACCCTTCAGACATCTGAGGCAACTATGTTGGCATCTGAAGAAGGCGTGGTCCCAGCAGGTGCTGCTTCTATTTCCAACTCTAGTGCTTGTTTGGCATCCTCTTCCTCTCCTTCTTTGGAGCCGAAGGATTTTGCCACTAGGAAGCGCCGTCGGTTGGTGGATGATGCAGCTCATCCTTCTCTTGATGTAGCTCATCCTTCTCCTCCCCTGAGGAAGTCTGAATTAGTGTCAAACGAGTTTGACAAAGCGCTGGACTGGTGCACTGCTGCTCAAATGCCTAGCCAGAGCAGAGTTCTTTCCAAACTTCCAGACGATAATTTATGAAGTCACTAGTGATGTAAGTTTTTCTTCATTATCTTTTGATGCTGAAGATTATTCTTTAACTCTTGTCTAACTCAGAAGTTGTTCGCAGGAGTCTCACTGGCAACTTCCACAACCAAGTGGAAGTAGCCTCTAGACTTAGTAAACTGAGTAATGAAGTTTCCAGGCTTCAGGAAGACTCCAAAGCTAAGGACGTTGAAATTGCTCGCCTTAGGAAATTAGCTTGGGTGGTTGCAAGAGAGAAGAACTCTGTGATTGAGCATCTTCGTTCAGATTTGGATGATGCCAGGGAGAAGATCCGGTGGCTGGAATGAGAAGTAGGAAAGTCAGGGCGAAAGGATCTGAAGCGTTACCCCAAAGGCAAGCTAACATTCCCTTGCCTGAATCCCTTCCAACTGACGTTTGCAGAGCTTGCATCTTCAAGTATTTGCACAGTAAGCCCTTTGTTGACATGTTGAATGCTTATAACTTGTAGGCATACCGCGATGGCAAAAACGAAGTATGGAAATCGATATTAAGGAAAGATCCTCATTTCGATACGACTCCCTACAGCGCTGTTTGTCATCCTGAAGTGTTTGCCAAGCTGGGTCTTCCTTCCCCTGACTGGACCAAGGATAAGATTGATCCTCTGCCCCCAGATCCGGATATCATGCATTATCTTGATGATTCCCCTCCTTATGCTCCTTTCCCTGGATTCAGTTATGAAGAACTTGGCCTGAGTACAGGTTTCATCAAAGATCAAACTTCTTCCGGTCAAGCTGGATAAAGAGTATGGAATTGCAGAGGATTTTGATAACATGCTTTTTCCCGACTCTGTTCTTCTTCTTCCTAAATTTGTGTTGCTTCCTGACTCTGTATTACTTTTGGCAAAGTTCTTTCAATCTTGTAACTTCTTGATGACGTCTTTCTCATTTGACCGAGTGAAGATTGTACCCCAACACTTGTTTATAAAAGGTTGGCCTCTTCTGGTCGTTTTAAGAAATAAAGAATTGAACTTCATCTTTGAACTTTGCTACTCATTTGAATCATTGTTGCAGTAGGTCTTATAATACCTTTACTTAGAGATTTTCAGAGAAATTCAATAAGTCTGAGAAGGAACTCACTCGGGTTTTAAACTGATGCCTTTACTTACAGATTTCTGGAGAAATTCAATAAGTCTGAGAAGGAACTAACTCGGGTTTTAAACTGATGCATTGTAGAAGGAACTCACTCGGGTTTTAAACTGATGCCTTTGATGCCTTTACTTAAAGATTTCTGGAGAAATTCAATAAGTCTGAGAAGGAACTCACTCGAGTTTTAAACCGATGCCTTGTAGAAGGAACTCACTCGGGTTTTAAACCGATGCCTTTACTTAAAGATTTCCGGAGAAATTCAATAAGTTTGAGAAGGAACTCACTCGGGTTTTAAACCGATGCCTTGTAGAAGGAACTCACTCGGGTTTTAAACTGATGCCTTTACTTAAAGATTTCCGGAGAAATTCAATAAGTCTGAGAAGGAACTCACTCGGGTTTTAAACCGATGCCTTGTAGAAGGAACTCACTCGGGTTTTAAACCGATGCCTTTACTTAAAGATTTCCGGAGAAATTCAATAAGTCTGAGAAGGAACTCACTTGGGTTTTAAACTGATGCCTTGTAGAAGGAACTCACTCGGGTTTTAAACTGATGCCTTTACTTAAAGATTTCTGGAGAAATTCAATAAGTCTGAGAAGGAACTCACTCGAGTTTTAAACCGATGCCTTGTAGAAGGAACTCACTCGGGTTTTAAACCGATGCCTTTACTTAAATATTTTCGGAGAAATTCAATAAGTCTGAGAAGGAACTCACTTGGGTTTTAAACCAATGCCTTGTAGAAGGAACTCACTCGGGTTTTAAACTGATGCCTTTACTTAAAGATTTCTGGAGAAATTCAATAAGTCTGAGAAGGAACTCACTCGGGTTTTAAACCGATACCTTATAGAAGGAACTCACTCGGGTTTTAAACCGATGCCTTTACTTAAAGACATTCCGGATTCAATAAGTTTATTAAAGAACTTACTCGGGTGTTAAACCGATGCCTTGACTTAAGAAATTCCGAAAAAATACAATAAGTACGTGAAGGGACTCACTAGGATTTTCATCCGATGCCTTGTGGCTGGATCCGTTCTTGAGTGTGGTGTATGATGCCCCCCAATCAAAAGATAGTTGTTGAAAACCAAAAATTGCATTAATTGAGTTGAAATTTCTTACATCACGAACAAAATTGATAATCCTCAAGGATAATATTTTTTCAGATGTATGGCATTCCACGAACAATCCAACTCTTTCTGGGTTGTTATGTTCTTCAGCTTGTAAGCTCCTGAACCGACTGGTTTTATAACCATATATGGTCCTTCCCAAGAAGGGTTCAATTTTCTTTGATGGCGTGGATCTGAAGCTAAGGTATTTCTCAATACCAAATCTCCTGCTAAGTACCGACGACTCTATATTCGGGTATTATAATGTGATGCTATCCTTGGTTGATAATGTTGAGTTTGTGCTATTGCTTTTGCCCGAACATCATCCAACAAATCAAGACTATCAAGCAATCCTTGCTCGTTCGCTTTTTCTTCGAACTCTCTGTCCCGTAATGCTCCTGCCATTATTTCCATAGGTGCCAATACTTCGGATCCATAAGCCAACCTGAATGGAGTTTCTCCTGTGGGTGTTCGAACCGTAGTTCAGTAGGCCCACAATACATTATGCAGTTCTTCGACCCATAAGGCTCTATCGGCCTCAAATCTTCTCTTTATTCCCTCAAGTAGCGTTCGGTTAGTAACCTCTACTTGTCCATTGCTTTGGGGGTATGCCACTGATGACATACGATGCTCGATCATGTAAGTTCCACAAAACTGCTCGAATTGTGGAAAGTCAAGTTGGGTACCATGATCAGTAACGATTATCTTCGACATCCTAAAGAGATATATGATTGACTCAAGTATAAACTTCTCCACCTTTCTTTCAGTGATTGTTGCTAGGGCGCTGGCCTCAACCCATTTAGTGAAATAGTCAATTGCTACTATCAGATATTCTCTTCCGCCTGACGCCTTTGTGAATTTCCCCATGATATCGATTCTCCACATCGCAAAAGGGATGGGATCTAGAATTGATGTCATGGTTTCCGCTGGGTGTTTGGATACTGTAGCATGGACTTGAGAATTGCTACACCGGCAAACATATTCCATAGCAGCTTGTTGGATCTTAGGCCAATATAACCCAAGTCTCAGGATTTTTGGGCCAGGGCTCATCCACCCATGTGAGCGCCACAAATCCCTTCATGTACTTCGGCCAGAGCCGACTCCGCTCCTTCGAGACCTAAACATCTTAGAAGGGGTCCAGAATAAGATCTTTTGTACAACCTTCCGTTTTGCATAATGAACCTCGCGGATCGTACTCTGACTAATCTCGCCTCTTTTTAATCCTCCGGTAGTTTATCATCTCTCAGATATTCCACTATTGGATCCATCCAGGAACGCTCCGCTTCAATGTAAGAAATTTCTTTCTTGTGATAACTTGGAAATGTTATCTCTTCAATGTAGACCGAAGGGTCTAAATTTTTCTCTTTGGCATTGGCTAATCGGGATAGCTCATCTGCCACTGTGTTTTCTGTCCTTGGAATCTGACATACCTTCAAATTCCTGAATTCTTTTTGTGATGCTTGCACAATCTCTCGCTATTTCTACAAGCAAGGTTCTTTAATACCATACTCACCCTAAACTTAATTGACAATAAGTTGAGAGTCACTATAAATAGTTACATCTGCTACTGCCAGTGCTTTTGACAATTTGAGTCACTATAAATAGTTCTCCCGAGCGCCTGGGGGGCATCATATTCTGCTTCATTATTGCTAGCTTCGAATGCAAATCTCAATGCATATCGAATGATAAATCCTACTGGACTCTTCAAAAGAATTCTAGCCCCTGCTCCGTCTTTATTACTCGAACCGTCCACATATACTTCCCAAATGGTTGGTATAGTGGGCTCTTCAACAATGTTCTCTATTGGTGCAGTAGTTTCTACTACAAAATCGGCCAGCGCCTGAGCTTTGATTGCCGTTCTAGGCTTAAAGCTTACTTGGAACTCGCTGAGTTAAACCGACCAGGCTATCATCCTTCCAGACAAATCAGGTTTACGAAGAACTTTACTAAGAGGGAAAGTTGTAAATACTTCTATCGAGTGAGCCTGAAAGTATGGCCGTAGCTTGCTAGCTGCTGTCATGAGAGCTAGAGCTTGCTTCTCAATCTGGGAACACCGCATCTCCGCATCAAGTAAAACGTGGCTAACATAATAAATTGGCCATTGCCTTTTATCCTTCTCCCGAACGAGTACCGCACTGACCGCTAAAAGGGATGCTGCTAAATATAGCTGTAAAACTTCTCCCCTTCCGGATCGGGATAAAAGCGGTGGTCTTCCCAATGTTTCTTTTAATTCCTCGAAAGCTCTCTGGCACTCTTCAGTCCAATTCGCTTCCTTGCTTCCCCTCAAATCTTTAAGTGCCTTAAAAAATGGTAGACACTTTTCTCTAGATTTTGAGATGAAACGGTTCAGAGCAGCTATTCTCCCTGTCAAGCACTGCACATCCCGAACAGTTTTTGGGGCTTCCATATCAATTAAAGCTTGTATTTTGGCTGGATTAGCCTCAATACCTCTCTGTGACACCATGAAGCCCAAGAATTTGCCTGAAGATACTCCAAAGGTGCACTTCTCCGGATTCAGCTTCATTTGATATTTTCGCAATACTGTGAATACTTCAGTTAAATCTGCGATATGCTTTGCCCTTGTAATGCTTTTTACCAGCATATCGTCAACATAAGCCTTAACATTTTTCCCGATTAGGTCTTTGAATATCTTGTTGATGGCCCTCTGATATGTAGCTCTTGCATTTTTCAGGCCAAACGGCATGACTTTATAATAGAAGCTTTCACGATCAGTCATGAAAGCCGTAAATTTTTCATCTTCCTTATTCATGAGGATCTGATTTTACCCCGAGTAGGCATCCATGAAACTCAAGGTTTCATATCCTGCAGTTGCATCTATCAAGAGGTCAATCCTGGGCAATGGATAGCAATCTTTAGGACAAGCCTTATTGAGGTCGGTGTAATCTGTACACATCCTCCACTTCCCATTCGCCTTCTTGACCATTACCACGTTGGCTAACCAAGTTGGGCATTCAATTGGTTCTATGAAACTAGAACTCTTCAGTTTTTCAACTTCGCCCCAAACGGCTTCGTACTTTTCTATGGAGAAATTTCTCCTTTTTTGGATGACTGGTTTCACCTTTGGATCTATCCAGAGTTTATGCTCTGCAACATTTCAATCGATTCCTGGCATGTCCTTAGCAGACAATGCGAATACATCACTATTTTGTTGAAGAAAAGACTTCAACTCTCCTTTCTGTATTATTAATAAACAACTGGATTTGCTCTAGCTTTTCTACCGGCTCGGGCCTTTGCATTTCTGCTTCTTCCCAATCATCCCGTACTTCTAATGGTAGGGCAGTCATCTTCCTTGGGCCCTCCTTGTCCTTCAAATAGGCAACATAGCATTGCCGAGAGATCCTCTGGTCAGATGAAACTTGACCAATTCCCATCTCAGTCGGGAATTTTATCTTCAGGTGCTTCGTAGAAACAATAACACCTAGCATGGACAGAGATGGCTGCCCGAGGATAACATTGTAAGCTGGAAGTTCCTGAACCACCAAAAAATTTATTCAGATGATAGCTTCCTTGGGAAAACTCACAATCAATAGGTCCAACTGAACAGATCCCTCCGCTATTGCAAACGATCCTGCAAAGCCATATAAATGTGTGGATGATGGCTCCATCAAGTCCTTATCCGCCTTAAGCTTTTGATACACCTCATAAGATATTAGGTCCGTAGCAGACCCTGTATCAACTAAAACTCTATGTACTTCTCGGCGCGCGATCTCTACCTTGATGACTATGGCATCATCATGAGGTAAACAAACGCCTCTGTCATCCTCTTCCACAAAGGTGATAGAATCTTCACCATTCGGCCTCTTACGCTTCTGCGTTTCTCCAGTTCCAACAAATTTAGATTTTGTTTTCAACCTCCGGAGTGATTCAGGTTCTGGGCCCCCGAATATTGTAAGGATCGGTGACCGAGTAGCATCAATCACCTCCTTACCTTTTTTAAACCTCGGAGCCTCCTTCGGTTGTTCTGGACTATTCGAACGATACCTTTTGGGGCCAGCCTCACGTGGCTCCTCCCTTCTTCTATTAACAAAATTGGACAAATGTCTCTGAGATATTAATCTCTTAATACCTGCCTTCAAATGACGACAATCATTGGTATAATGACCGTAATCCTTGGAAACGACAATATTTTTCTCGATCCTGTTGCTCTCCAGGCTTTAAAGGAATCTTTGGAGGCCACTTCAAAATATTTCACTTCTTAATGATATTCAAAATATCAACCCGAGGAGTATTTAATGGAGTATACTCACTTTTATTGGGACATCTTTGCCACCATGCCTGAGGCTTTCCAACTCGATCACGAACATTCTGCTTTGGCTTCTGCCTATTCTTAGGAGCCTTTTGTTCTTTGGTGGAGGCTTTATTGTCCCCCTTGCGTGCATCTAAGATTTCCGTGACTTCAGCCTGCTTTTGGCATCTTTGTACCAACTCAGCATAAGTTGTAGGCATATCTTGAAGTAATAACTCCAAGAGTCTTCGGTTAGTGAGTCCAGTGAACAAAGCAGTTTTAGCTACTTGCTCATCTAGATTCTCTATCTCCATTGTAACTCTATTGAATCTTTTCAGATATTCTCTGATCGATTTGCTCTTTCGTTGTCTAATAGTAAACAAGGTTTCCTTTGTCTTCTTGATCTGGATTCCACTCTGGAATCGCCCTATGAATTTGCGCGCCAACTCATCAAAATTCATGATCCTTCCCTATAGGAGGTTCGAGAACCATTTCTGTGCCGCTCCGGTTAAAGATTAACCAAAAACCCTGCAGAAAATTTCATCAGAATTACCTGCAACTACTATAGTCTGCTGATAATAACCGATGTGGGCCGTAGGATCTCCAGAGCCGTCGAAAGTGGAAAAAGTTGGCAAACGGAAATTATGAGGAAACCGGTATCCCGCAATTGGCTCAGCAAATGGAGTCTTTCGAATAACTGAATAGATATCATCAGTTATTCTTCCTCTAGCCAGTTGTCCCAGCTTCTAATTAATATTGGCCAATTCCTGACCAATATGTGTTGAATGATCTTCTGCAACACGATCACGACCCCGAACAAAATGATCATCACGAAAAGCCCGCCCATCACAAACAGCTCGCTCGTCACGAATAGCTCGCTCATCACGAACAGCTCGTCTAACAGTTGGTGAGTGAGTTCTCACTCCTGTAACCAACCTTGTATTCGAATCGGTTGTACTTCCTTGCGGCCCGTCAAACCAATCGTCCCGTCTAGGTAGATCGTCAACTCTCCTAGGCACTCGGTCACCTTCACGAAAGTTCTGACCGATATTCTGATCTTCAATTAATCTCTGATCCCGTGGCAATACACGCCTTCCTGCATCGCGATGATCAAGTTCTTGTGGTAATACCACTCATCTGGTTAGCACACGGAGTGCTTGACTTAGGTCCAAAAGTTGGACTTTCAATTGATCTAATTGATTTTGGAGTGTCTCTGGAGGATTGTGTCCCCCTTGACCGCCATCTACTTCGAGAGGTGGTAAACTTTCCTGAGGAATATCTGGGTTATTTACTCCAGGGGTTTGGACACCAGTATCGCGTTCTGCAGCGGCTGCTGCTGATCTAGTCACCATAGCTTTCTGAATCGTTTTCCACAGACGGCGCCAAATGATGCGTCCAAAATCTACTCAGCCCTTAGATCTCTTTAGAATGACCTGCAAAACGAAAGCGTCAGATGTGGCCGGACCACTAGGGTCGGGAGTCCACCTTCGATGGCTAAGTTAGTCGATGAACTTAATAACAAACGGCTCTGCTAGAAGCGCAGAGCTAAGGAATGAATAACTGGAATACGATTTAGATCATAAGCATCTGAGTGTTTACATCCAAATGTGTGTGTATGGATCTGGATCTCTCCTCCTTTTACCTTGCAGGTAAGTGATGTTTATATAGAGTGTACCTTCGAATCTTCTTCGTTGGATGTATTTGAGCCTTCTTCGGATAGTCGTTTGATTATAACAGTTAGATCCGTTGAGCGATAGACTTCTACTAGTTTGAACTAGTAGAGGACTCCTGAGATAACCTCACGGTTATCTGATGATTACCCCTTCAACAGTGATAAGTGACAGCCATCAAGTTGTGTCTGCCATCATTAGGGTAATTAACCTAATCCATAAGTTGGATTAGGGCGTGCTTGTTGCTGATTTAGTTTTCTTCCTCAGCAAGCTACCTCTTGGACCCGGCTTGCTCGGAAGCGAGTCGATTCCTTTCATCCCGACCGAAGTTGAAGGTCAAACCAAGTATGAACCAGGTTCGATCACATTTTCTCCACATCACTTAGTTCGCTGAGCTATAGAACATCTTTGGCCAAACTAAAACACAATCAACTAGAATATATAGAACAATCAAATTAATGAAATAAGCATGGTTCATCTACATCCCAAAGAAAAGGAACTAGCTACTCATTATCACAAAGTTCATAAGAAAAATAAAGATGAAACATAGGGAGAGAGAGAGAGAGAGAGATATGTGATCTTCTTCTTCAGCAATGAGAGATATGAGAGCCGCATTCGCCGTCTTCTCCTCTTCTCTGTGGTTGGCTTCTCTTTTATGTCTCCCGCACACAATGAATCCCTTATATTTACCCATAGATTTGTCCTTTATTCGTTCAGATTTTGGAAAAACTCAAAACTAGAAAGTTGTAGCTATTTTCAATATAGTTCCACAGCATCTTTAATAACCGCAATCCAAGCTCATACGAGAGAGATATGCCCAAAATATTGAAGGTAGGTTTGTTTACCCGATTTTCAGATTTATTACCAATTTTGTTCCTTAGACCTCCACCTATTTCCAATTTGGCTAAGATTTCACTTTTCATGATTTATTGGGCAGCAAGATTGCATGCCATGATTTAAAATCCACCAATATCTAATATATTTGCCTACTTTACTCCATATTATCTCTAATATCCAAAATCACCTTATTCCTAAAAATTACACAAAAATACTCAATTAGCTCTCTTTAATTAATTAAGTATTGGGAATTAAATCAAATAAATAATGGTAAATGCATGCTTATCAGTACCCTACGTCTCCTGGCTCCCACTAATCTACCTCTACCACGGCCTCCTCCTCGTCCCTGTCGCTGCATGATGACTATACCTATAGAAAAGATTAAACAAGTCAGAGAATTACCAAATAAGTTTAGACAAGAAGGGCATTTTCGTAAATTTTTGGAAAATTTTGATTTTGGGGAAAATTCAAATTGAACATACTAGCATGTGCGTAATACCTTGAATTTCATGCTTATGAAGTTTAATTGAAGAAAACCCATCGAAATCGCTGCCTAAAGCGGAAAATTCAGCAAGCTAGAAAAGGGATTTTTGGCTTTTTAGGTCAAAATTGGGGATTTTTGAAAACATCAAATTGGTTGAAACAAATTGCATGAGTACCTCTAGCATATCATTTCTAGCATGTGACAACTGATTTGATGTTAAAATTCCAAGCGGTTTGAGAGTAATCAAAATTTTTCTAAATTTGGGGATTTCGGTTGCGTTAGCGAGAGCAAGTTGGTGTTTCTGTGTTTGCTTGTTGTTTAAGGCTTGTTTTTGCATGGAAACTATGTTATTATGTTACTAAGCATGCATGAACATGTTTCTAACCTAGAACAACAAGTTAAACATGATTTTACAAGAACCCTAAGCAAAGAAACCAACTTGAGAAGATGATGAATAGTACTTACCTTGTTTTTATCTTCTAAGTGTGTGTTGTTGAAGCTTCTAATCACTTAGAATCTCTTTGGAAACCTTGGAAAGATGGTTCTCCAGAGCCCTTTCTTGAAGAAATTGAGTTTCAAGTGAGAAATGAAGTGAAAATGGAGTTTAAAACTTATTTTACAAGGAGGGCAGAATGTTTTTTCTTGGATTTTGGGCTCGATTTTTTTATTTTTGACCAATGTTTGATTGTTTGCTTACTATGTTGATGATTCTAAGTATGATTTAAGCATTCTAATCACTTGGTCTTGAAGTTGTTGACGAATCTTCGATGTTTGTGTTGTCATATTGGTTTTGCAAAATGGTTTTCTTGAGAAACTGACTTGTAGATTCCGATAGCACTGGGAATGGTGAGGTGCATGCTGGTACATTTGACCAATAGACGCAAGAGAACAGTCACACCACTGTTGACCTTCCAAGTGCTCTTGAGACCAGAAGCTTTCAAGATATTGCTAATGTTATGAATAACATGATGCAAAAGCAGGCAGCCCAGTTTACTCAGATGATGACTAGCTTCATGGCGGGAATCGTGCTGGTGGGCAAGGGAACCCAAATGTTGCAGCCCCATATGTGGAGAGATTCATTGGGACCTCGCATATTAGGTTGATGGAAAGTTTTCTAAAACTGCAAGTGTCGTCGTTCACCAGTGTAACCAAGGATACTCTATTTCCTAACAAATGGCTAAGGGAATTAGAGAAGGCCTTCCTGAATTTGCAATGTTCGGAAGCCCAGAAAGTTCTTTTCGCCGAGCAAAAGCTTCAGCATGAAGCAGATGCATGGTGGACTTCAACTCGCCCCATTCTTGAAGACCTCCATGCAGGTGTTGTTTCTTGGGAAGTGATCAAAAAGGATTTTTGTAAGAACTACTTTCCTGAAGCTGTTAAAGATGCCAAGGAAGCAGAATTCAAGGCATTCGTCCAAGGTTCTTTGTCTGTGTTGGACTACCAACAGATATTTGAAGAGCTATTCATTTTCGCCCCTGATAAGATCAAGCCTGACAATGTGAAGGCAAAGAAGTTTTTCAACAGATTGCGGCCGTCAATAAAGGCATATCTCACTGTTCTCCCTGTCGAGAGCTATGCCCAGGTATTACAGAATTCTAAGAAGTTGGAAGAAACAAAAAGAGAAAATGTTCGTGTCCAGAGGCCTTGGCAGCCAAGGAACCCTAGTTATGTTGACTGCCCTGATCATCAATTTATGAGACCTGCCCGTATCCCACTCCTACCTTTCAGCCAATGAGTGTTGGATAATGTTCAGGTGTTAGCCATGCGGGCCAGCATAGTCAGCCAGGCGGAGTTAGACCTGCAAGAGTTGTTTATCCTTCTCGGCCTGGGATTGCTAATCCTAGACCTACATTTCAGAGACCTCCTGCAGTAGCGACTCCTGTTGGACAGAAGGACTCTAGTTGTTTCTTTTGCAAGCAAACCGATCATTATGCTGATTTTTGTCCGAAGAAGCTTGCTCAGCCTATTGCCCCTATTGTGAGAAGTGCTTCTGCTCCTACCCCTACCCCTCCCTCCGGCAAAGTGTTCAGCATGTCTGGTGTTAAATAGGATTCATGTCATGATGTTGTCATAGGTACATTGTTAGTTGCTTCCTTTCCAGCATTTGTTTTGTTTGATACGGGTGCATCTCATTCGTTCATCTTATATACATTTGCTTTGAAGACTAACCTAACACCCAAGTGTTTATCTAGTTGTTTGTTGATTAGTACCCTTGTTGGGTTTGTTGTAAAGTTGGATAGAGTTTTAGAAGAATGTCCTATGTTGATTTGTCGAAAGATTTGAAGGCAAACTTAGTGTTGTTTGATATGAAGGATTTTGATGTAATCTTGGGAATTGACTAGCTAACATCTCACAATGCTGTGATCTGGTGTTCTTCAAAGAAAATTCAGTTTCAAGTTAGTGAGAATTCAGTTTTTGAGTTCTAAGGTGAATAGGGAAGGATTAGTGAGAAGACTTTGACCGCATTGATGCAAGTCTGTGCATTAGTAGAAAGTGCTTCACCTAGAAGCAAGGTTAAGGAAGGAAAGAAGCTTGAAGAGGTCAAGGTTGTTTGTGATTTTGCTGATGTGTTTCCAGATGATCTGTCAGGACTGCCCTCTGATAGAGAAGTTGAGTTTTCCATAGACTAAACTCCTAGAGCTGCTCCGGTATCTATAGCTCCGTATAGAATGGCACCTACCGAGTTAGAAAAGTTGCAAACACAACTGAATGAGATCTTAGTAAGAGGTTTTGTACAGCCTAGTGTATCACCTTGGGGAGCTCCAATCTTGTTTGTGAAGAAGAAGGATGGTAGCATGCGTCTATGCATTGATTACAGGAGTTGAACAAGTTGACTGTCAAGAACAGATATCCGCTGCCCTAGATTCATGATCTTTTCAATCAGTTGAAAGGTGCAGCCATGTTCTCGAAGATTGATTTGAGGTCAGGATATCATCAATTGAAAGTGAAGTCAAGTGATATCTTCAAGACAACGTTTAGAACAAGATATGGACATTATGAGTTTAGAGTTATGCCTTTTGGTTTAACTAATGCTCCTTCCGTGTTCATGGATATCATGAACTGAGTATTTCATGATGTGCTTGATAAGTTTGTGATCGTCTTTATTGATGACATCTTGATCTATTCGAAGAATGAAGAAGAGCATGTGAAACACTTTAATTTCACATTCCAACGGTTGAGAGAAAAGAAGCTCTATGCTAAGTGTAGCAAGTGTGACTTTGGCTCTCAAGGGTAGTATTTCTCGGCCATGTTGTTTCAGCAAAGGTATTCATGTCGATCCTGAAAAGGTGTAAGCTATTGCCGAATGGGAAAGAACAAAGACTATGACAGAGATAAGAAGTTTCCTTGGATTGGCGGGTTACTACAGAAGGTTTATTGAGAACTTTTCTAGGTTGGCTGCTCCTATGACTAAGCTAACTAGAAATGAAGAGATGTTTGTGTGGACCGAAGCTTGTGAGAAGAATTTCGAAGAGCTGAAAGTTAGATTGACAAGTGCTCCGATTTTGACTATACCTGATAGTTCCGGTGGTTTGACAGTCTACACCGATGCTTCCAAGATTGGTTTGGGTTGCGTGTTGATGCAACATGGTAAAGTAGTGGCATATGCCTCTCGGCAATTGAAGAACTACGAGCAGAACAACCGAGCTTGCCGCCGTTGTCTTTGCGTTGAAGATTTGGAGACATTACCTGTACGGTGAGAAGATCGCTATGTTCACAGATCATAAGAGTTTGAAGTACTTTTTCACCCAGAAGGATTTGAATATGAGACAAAGGAGATGGCATGAATTGGTCTCTAATTATGACTGTGACATCCAGTATCACCTAGGTAAGCCTAATGTTGTTGCTGATGCTCTTAGCAGAAAAAGTGTTGGACTTGAATGCTTTGAGTCAACCTTTGTTGTCTTCAATTGCGGGTTTTGGTTTGGAAGTTGTTTCTGAAGGTTCGGATTTTGTTCTCTCTACTATAACAACAAGATCCACTCTTACAGACAAAATATTTTCTCTACAAGGTTCCAATCAAGAGTTGAAAGAGAAGATTGAGAAGATTGCTTTGAATCCCGAAATGGACCTTGATTTTAGTATGTCTATGGATGGTACTTTGTTGTTTAGAGGTAGACTTTGTGTGTCAGTTGTTGAAGAAATCAAGAAGGAAATATTGAAGGAAGCACACCAGTCAATCTTTATAGTGCACCCTATAGGTACCAAGATGTACAAGGACTTAAGGGAACATTTTTGGTGGATCGGTGTTGCTTGTATCTCAAGATATTACGCAAGTATACGTATCGCAACCAAGTAATAAATGTTAAGTAAAGTATCGATCCCACGGAGAATTATATCCTTAACTTTCAATGTAAAAGTAAATTGATTTAAATGAAATTAACAAGGTTGATTGGTGATTGACTAACTAAATAACCAAATGACAGGTAAAGAAAACTAAGGAAAACTAAGGAACTAAAATGTAGATTAAGCAATGGAAGAAACTTAGTGAGTGACAAGTGTGTTAGGAATCAAGTTTCCCTTCCCCTGAATTTTATAATGCAGATATTTAAAGCAATACTACAACCCCAAGATAATTCAAGAACTTGGAATGAATGGCAATATGGTATTTTCCAATACACATAAGCTATCATCCTAAATCAACATTTGCATATTCTTATGAAGAATTGAATTAAGAATGCAATTTAAACCCAATCCAATCAATGGTAATGTGAGGTAATTGGGTATTCCTACCCAACCTACTAATTAACACAACCTAATTAAAGATTATGCTAACTCACACAATTCAACAAATACCTAGACTCCATAAATTTTCCAATTAATGAAATCATAACATTCATTCAAGAACTAAAATTAGTCAATATAACATGTTGAATTCATTAACAATAAAGTGGATTGCAATAAAACTAAAGAACACATGATTAGTTACATATCAAAATTCAGGTTTAGGTACTACTATCATCCCAACACAACAAAGATTTAGCCCATAACAGAATTTAAATGCATAAAACCAAGTATAGTTGACATGAGACTAGAAAGTAAGAAGATAGAGTTATAAAAACAAGAAGAAACTAAAGCTTCAATGCTTCCACACGAGCTCCAGCCTTCTTCTCCAGCAAATCAGCAACTCCAGCAGCTCCTTGTTTCCACAAGAGCTCCAGCATTCGTTCTCTACCTCTCCTAGCTTCAGCCGAGCACTCTCTTGCCTCCCTCCGCTCAATGTGTCTCATTCCTCTCCTTTGCCCCCCTTCTCTTTCTTCCAAAAATGTCTTCAATTATTATGTTAGATTCTGGCCATAGGATTAGAACTTTCCTCCTGAGATCAAGGGCTGAGAACAATTATATATTTACAAGAATCATGTCCTCTTAAGTTAGTCCCTTCTGGTCATTTCCACCTGTATAGGATCTAAGAATATTCTGCTCCGTTTTGCTACAGCAACTTCACAGCAAAGTTAGGGAAAAGCTTCTTCTCCTATTATGGCTCTTTACCTACATTTTTCAAAAGAAAGCGAGACAGTCAAATTCATCCACAAATCTGAAGAGAAATTCATGTAAAGGTGATAATAATGAGCTAAACAAGATTCAACATGTTAAGACTAAATAAGACTACATCTAATGAATACTATCACTAAAACATAGACAAAATGCTCTTAAATCAAGCCATCTCAAGTATAAAGTTACCAATCTTAACTCTATTTCATAGAGTTATCACACCCCCAAACTTAAGACATTGCTTGACCTCGAGCAATAAAGACAAGTGAAAATACCAACTAACTACTAATGAAAGCATTAAAAGATCAAAAGAAAAGAAAAGAAAATAACCTAGCTCAATCCTGCAATAGGATGGGTGTTAAGCAGAAGTTGCCTCTCAATGTTTTTCTACAATTTTTTTTTTAGATCCAACACATCTGGCCAATAACACTTAGATGTCATACTTTACTCATCAGGATGCTCTCAAGTGTATGTGTGTGAAAGTTAAGAATCTTGCCCCAGATCACCCTAGTCCAGCTGAATCATGGTCATCAAGTTTAGTTCATTGATAGAATATGTTGACCAAATGATTACCTCTCCACTAATTAGGGATCCATATCCTTTTTACACCCCCAAGAACTTGTTTCATACTCTTTTGAGCATTTGACCTCCAAACTTATTCTTTTTTATTTTTTTGATTTTTTTTTTTTGAATGTTGTTGTCATCCTACCTTTTTACGCGAATATCGCTCATTTGTGATGAAGATACCCGGTTACTCAACAAGATCACAAACAAGAGTGCCTTGCATGCTCATATTCTGGGCCACCGTTGACGTAAAAAATACACATGGGTTACATGCATATTCCCGGTTACTAGATTGCCCAAAACAGCGGAACATTATTCCCTTTTTTTTATTTTTTTTATTTTATGCTCATATTCCGGGCCACCATTGACATAAAAAATACACATGGGTTACATGCATATTCCTGGTTACTAGGTTGCCCAAAACAGTGGAACATTATTCTTTTGGGGAAAGGAAAGGGTCAAACTTCAGTCAATATTCACAATGCACAGAGTTCTTGGAAACACCCAAATGGGGACCCCTAATGTGTAAGTCTCAAGGTTCTCATTTAACCAATTCTAAAATCCTAAAACTCTCACATTGATCCAACTTTCCCCAAGTTCTCCAGAGCTTGAAATATCACCTGGTGCATCAATAATATGGCATCACAGACATGAGTAAATGTAGACATCAGATCATTATAGCAGAATTGTGCTAAGATTTCCAACAAAATCAGAGTAAGAGGCACTTACATTCACATTCCTTAACAACCATCCAAATTTCATGAAAAGCCAGATTAACTACTCAAAACATCTACCCAAAACAGCTACTCTAAAACTGGACAGCAACTTTGTACAACAAAAGAAAGCAACTACAAAAGAAAGCTGACGAAAACTAAGCAACTAGGAGCATCCATAATCATAAAGATCACATATGCAATTATTGGAACATTGCAAAGCTTACCCCCAAACTAAAGAGGAGCAGTGTCCTCACAGCGAAAGAAAGGAAAAGAAAGTAAGGGAATCAAAAGAAAACAAAGTAAAAGAAGAGAGAGAACTTCCCTGAATAAGCTAGGCCTCATCATCATCATCGAAGGAATGGAACTCATCATCAGCAGCAGCTGCATCTTCATCCTCCGTATCGATATTAGGAATGTAGTTCCCATCTTGGCCCCCAGGATTAGCGAAGAGGTGGTTGGGAAAAGCGGGGAAAGATTGGAACCGGGTGCTATTCATCCTGAAGTTAGACTCAAGGGCGCGATCACGGGCAGCCACATAACGCATATAATCCATGAAGAGGTCACGAGAAATTTGATGTTCCATCATCATTTGAAATTGGGTGACTTCTATTTGGCTGAGGCGCTGTTCCTATTGAGTATAACTAGAGGGTGGAGCACCCGAGGTGGAGGAAGTGGGAGGAATAGCTGAGGCAGCAGTAGGAGGGGGTGCACTGGAAGGGGGAGCTGAACTAGGTGTAAGCATGCGAGTGATACTGAAGTGTGTAATGGCACCTTTGTTAAGTGTACGGACATCAGAAGCCTGCACATCAACATGGTTAGCCAAACATAAAACAGTAATTAAACATGGAAAAACTAAACTACCACCCTGCCTAGCTGCACAAGCACAAATGGCCTCATGAATGCGGTGACCCACATTAATCCGACGCCCCTCCAGAATAGAGTGGAGGACCAAAGCTCTATCCACTGAAACAGTCTGGATATGCGTGGAGGGCATTAGGCGGGTTTGTAAGAAATGGTACCATATTTTGGCTGCGGGTTGCAAGGACTGGTGGGCGATAGTCAATGCACCTTGGGAGGATGAGGACCAATCCGTGCCATGAGAACATAAAGTCGGGAGAATGTTATGCAAGGCAGTGGGGGCTGCCGAAGCAAGATAGGCATTGTGCTCATCCTCTACATTGTCCAATTCATAATTGGCATTAATGGTTGGACCATCTATAGGTATCTGAACCCCCCCTAACATACACCTGGTCCTGAGGTGGGGCAGTGAGATTGGCATAGAATTCATAGACGAGGGAGGGGATGTAGGCACTTGGATGGGTGCAAAATTGTTCCCAATGATGCCCAGCTATGATGGATGGGATAAATGGAAAAGCTTGTGCTTCATTGGGTTTTAATTTGAACCCCTTCTCCTGAAGAAAATTCTTGGTGGAGATGGATGTGAAGCGGTTCGCAGCCATGGGAGAGGCAAAAGAAGGGGGAACCATTGAAGCACTAGAACTAGGGTCTGTTCTACTCTTCTTCTGAGGGGCCATTTCGAAGGGAATGCACAAGGTTGGCCCCTAACAACCAATATGGAATTCAAACAAAAACACTAACAAACTAAACAAAAACAAAAACAGTAGAAGATAAAAAAAAACAACTAATCAAACAGATGCTTAAAACAGACCATATCAAACAAAAACAGAAACACTATAAACATAGAAAACAAAAACAAACACATAACTACAACTAATCACACAAAAACAAACACTAACAAACAAATAACTACAGAAAACAGAACAAATGACAATAACAAACAATCAAGAACAGAGGAGATGAACAGAGGAGATGAACAGAGGTATCCGACGACCCAGAAATTCTGTGTTGGTGTGTGCAAGTGATGGTAGCTCCAAAACAGAACCGAAAACAAATAAAAAATTGCACATAGCCTAAAGAAAAAAAACTCTGAAATAGTATAAGAACAAACACATAAACCACAAACCAAAAATGAACATACAACACAAACACAGCCAAGCAGAAATTTCACAAATGGAGAAGGGAAGAAAGGAAATGGGGAGAACACTTAGCTGATGTGGTGTAGGGTAGATGGAGTGTCGAAACTCAACAAGAATGTGCACGAAACCCAGTACAGCACCGGAGTCCTCTGAGAAGTGATTCGATTATGGAATGGGGAAAAATTTATGGTTGTTGTGAGAGATGGATTAGCGGTGAAGAAGAATGTTGCTTTGATGGATGAATGTAGGCAAATGAAAGTGGGAAAGTCTTTGAGAAGCAGAAAATGGGGGAAGAAAGGAGGATGAATCGTAGTGGAGAAGACGATGGTGCTGGTTAGGTGCGAAGAAGTGAGCTTTGAGTGTTTTGGGATTTTTGTTTGAAATGAGAAGGTTAATGGGTTGGGGTGGGTATTGGTTCAGAATCGGTTCGAATCAGTATTGGTTCAATAGAAGTTTTGAAGTGTATTTTTGATGGGTTGGTTGGGTTTAAGGTTAAACCGGGTCAAGTGAGTGGTTTTATCGTTGCTGTAGCATTGCTACAGCAACGAACACAGAATGTAATTTTCAACAGAGAATGTAATTTGTCAACAGAACATGTAAGACCCGTAGCTGAGGATCAAAACTTTGTAGTAGCATTGTGGCAACATCGCTACAACAAAGATAGTGAAATTTGCTGGATATTGAAACATGCTCTGTTCAGCAGTTTGATTTAATGATAAGTTTGGCAAAACACCCAAGCACTCTCTTTTTGTTCCCCACACTCCCTGCACATCAAAGACACCTATCAACAAATTATCTGTCAGTGTTTTTTTTTTTTTTTCATCACACATTATGAACTACCCATGACTTAATTAAACACCTAATGAACTAATAGCACACAATTAAACTTAAAATAATGAAATCTAAGTGACCTCCCTTCTTTTTAAGCCTCTTGAAGGATGATTGAAGATTTGTCCCGCTCTAATGGTGCTCCCCAATAATGCTTGATTCTCTGACCATTGACAGGAAATTTCCTTTTAGAGATGCCCTCTTGCAACTCCACTACTCCATGTGGAAATACTGTCACTATTGTAAAAGGACCTGACCATCTTGATTTCAGCTTTCCTGGAAATAGTTTGAGTCTAGAGTTGAACAGTAGAACTTGTTGACCTGGTTCAAATACCCTCTGCAAGAATTTCTTATCATGCCATTTCTTCACTTTCTCCTTGTAGAATTTGGCATTCTCATATGCTTGGAGCCTGAACTCATCAAGTTGATGGAGTTGTAGCATTCTCTTCTCACCAACCAAAGTAGATTCAAAATTGAATTTTTTAATTGCCCAGTATGCCTTATGCTCTAGTTCCAATGGTAGATGGCAAGCCTTTCCAAACACAAGTTGATATGGTGACATTCCAAAAGGTGTTTTGTAGGCAGTCCGGTAGGCCCAAAGGGAGTCATCTAACCTTATGGACCAATCCTTCCTTGTAGGGCATACTGTTTTCTCCAAAATCAACTTGATTTGTCTATTAGAAACTTCAGCTTGCCCATTTGTTTGGGGATGATAGCTTGAGGCAACCTTATGACGAACTCCATACTTAGACAATAAAGCTCCAAGGTATTTGTTGCAAAAATGTGAACCTTCATCACTGATTATGGCTCTTGGAGTACCAAATCTAGTGAAGATGTTCTTTTTCATGAATTCAATAACCACCTTGGCATCATTATTTGAACAAGCAGCAGCCTCCACCCACTTGGATACATAGTCCACTGCTACTAAAATGTAAAGATTGCCATATGAAGGAATAAACGGCTCCATGAAATCAATTCCCCAAACATCAAACAATTCTACTTCCAAGATATTGGTTAAGGGCATTTCATTCCTTTTGGAGATGTTTCCCACTCTTTGACATCTATCACATTTTTGAATGAATTGATACGCATCTTTGAACATACTTGGCCAATAAAACCCCGATTGCAAGACCTTTGCTGTTGTCCTATCTCCTTGATAATGTCCACCATATGGGGAGTCATGGCATTGCCTCAACACATCCTCTACTTCTATCTCAGGGATGCAACGCCTCAATATTTGATCTGCACATAGCTTGAATAAGAATGGTTCATCCTAGAAATACCTTTTAACCTCATGTAGAAATTTCTTCCTTTGTTAAGTGGTCATCATAGGGGGTAGAAGTCTGCTGGCTAAATAATTAGCAAAATCAGCATACCAAGGTGTTTGTGAGAGAGAAACAGCAAAGAGTTGTTCATCAGGGAAGACTTCTTTAATTTCAAATTCAACTGCTTGGTTTGGATTTTCCAGCCTAGACAGATGGTCAGCCACTTGATTCTCAGTCCCCTTCCTATCTTTTATCTCCAAATTGAACTCTTGAAGCAATAAGATCCATCTAATCAGCCTTGGTTTAGCATCCTTCTTGTGTATCAAATATTTGATGGCTGAATGATCTGTGAACACAATGACCTTTGCCCCCACTAGATAAGCTCTAAATTTGTCAAATGCAAACACAACTGCCAAAAGTTCTTTTTCAGTGACAGTATAGTTCAATTGTGCTCCTGATAGGGTCCGACTAGCATAATAGATTGAATGGAATACCTTATTCTTACGCTGTCCCAAAACTGCTCCTACAGCCCAATCACTAGCATCACACATAACCTCAAAGGGGATGGACCAATCCGGTGCCACAATGATGGGTGTAGAGATTAGCGTTTTCTTCAACTCTAAAAATGCTGTCATACATGCTTCATCAAAGCTGAACTGACTTTCTTTTTCAAGCAGGCTACACAATGGTTTAGATATTTGTGAAAAATCTTTTATGAACCTTCTATAAAACCCAGCATGGCCAAGAAAACTTCTAATCCCTTTCACACTTGATGGTGGTGGTAATTTTTCTATAATGGCAACCTTGGCTTTGTCAACTTCTAGACGATGTTTGGAAACCTTATGTCCAAGAACAATCCCTTCTTTAACCATAAAATGGCATTTTTCCCAGTTGAGGACTAAATTGGTTTCTTCACATCTCTGTAGAACTTTTGCCAAGTGAGTGAGGCATTCAACATATGTTTCTCCAAAAACTGAAAAATCATCCATAAACACCTCCACAAATTGTTCCACCATATCAGTAAAAATGGCCATCATACACCTTTGGAAAGTGGCTGGGGCATTACATAGACTAAAAGGCATTCTTCTAAAGGCAAAGGTACCATAAGGGCAGGTGAAAGTGGTCTTATGTTGATCTTCAAGAGCAATGGCTATTTGATTGTAACCTGAGTATCCATCTAAGAAGCAATAGTACTCTTTTCCAGCCAATCTATCAAGCATTTGGTCAATGAAGGGCAGCGGGAAATGTTCTTTCCTTGTAGCCTTGTTGAGCTTTCTATAGTCCATACATATTCTCCACCCACTTACTATCTTTGTAGGTATCAACTCCTTGTTATCATTCTCCACAACTGTCATTCCTCCTTTCTTGGGAACACATTGTACTGGACTCACCCACTTGCTGTCTGAAATTGGATACACAACCCCAACATCTAACCATTTAATGATTTCCTTTTTAACCACTTCCTTCATAATTGGATTCAGCCTCCTTTGATGCTCCACAGAATTACTACAGCAGTCTTCCAACAGAATTTTGTGCATGCAAATTGATGGGCTGATTCCCTTGATATCTGATATGGTCCATTCTAATGCTTTGCTGTATTTCTTCAACACTTTAATTAACATATCTTCTTGCTCTGCTGTTAGCACTGCTGAAATGATAACCGAGAGTGTCTTGTCTTCACCCAAATAGGCATATCTAAGGTGTCCTGGAAGAGGCTTCAATTCTAACACAGGAGGCTCTTCAATTGATGGCTTAAGGGATGGAGTTGCAAGCTCAGATAATACAAGAGGATCAAATCTATTCCCTCTTAATGTCTCAGCTGGTCTTGCATCTAACCAAGCCATGCAGCTACTTGCTTCATCACCTACTTGTGCAATTTTAGATGCCAATGAAAGCTCTAATGGATATTAAATGCCCTTTGTCTCCACTTCTTATAAAACCAGCTCTTCAATAATATCTACCATAAAGCATTGCTCTACCTCATCTGGAGATTTCATTGCCTGGAGAACATTGAAAGTAACTTGCTCTCCATTTACCCTCATAGTTAATTCTCCTTTATGCACATCAATTAAAGTCTTTCCAGTGGCTAAGAAGGGTCTTCCAAGAATGATGGGCACATCTCTATCAGCTTCAAAATCAAGAACAATGAAATCAGCAGGGAAGATGAACTTATCAACTCTTACCAAGACAACTTCAATTTTTCCTTCAGGATGAGCTAAGGATCTATCAGCCAGCTGAAGTGTTACTGTAGTTGGCCTTGCTTCTTCCACACCAAGCTTCTTGAAGATTGACATTGGCATAAGGTTAATGCTAGCTCCAAGGTCACAAAGGGCTCTCCCAATATAATTCTCTCCAATAGCACAAGGAATGGTGAAACTTCCAAGATCCTTTAATTTTTGAGGAAGCTTGTTCAGCAAGATGGCACTACTCTCTTGTGTCATGGCTACTGTCTCAAACTCTCCAAATCTCTTTTTTTTAGAAAGGATGTCTTTTATGAATTTCACATAATTTGGCATTTGTTCAAGTGCTTCTACTAATGGTATATTGATGTGGAGCTCCTTCAAAACATCCAAAAATTTCTTGAATTGATGGTTTTGTTGTTGCCTTTGAAATCTTTGAGAAAAGGGGGGTGGTTTATAAGGCAGTTTTTCTGGAGAACCCTGTTGCAATGGGGCTGTAGCTGGTGGTTCAGGACTCTGGTTTTCAGAATCAGATTTGTCACATTCTCCCAGCCGGTACCCTATCTGGCATACCCGAGAGTGTGATCCACAACCCAAAAGATCAAGTTTAGGAACGATCATATCCATTTCGCACAATAACATAATCAAAATCAAGAACAAATCATAATGTTCAAGTAATTTATAATAAAAGTCAAGAAAGGATCTCAGAAGGATCACTATAGAATATCAGAGTGCGGAATAACAAGATACCAATTCAAAAGACAACTGTAGAGTATAGCGGAAATATACCCTACAAACACATGCGGAAGGTAGATCGAAATCTAAATAAAGCTCTAAGCTAATACAAGTAAAGTAAAAGATAAGTCTAGAAGAATGTAGAGAAAACTATTCCACATCTTCAGTCAGCTCTTCTTCTCCTTCAGTCTTCATCTTCTTCACCTTGTGCTTCCTCATACGTATCGTCATAGTATTCAAACCTGTAGAGAAGTCTAACAAAAGATTGTACAAAAAGGAATGAGTTTCGAAAGAAACTCAGTAAGGTAAGTTAATCCATAACAACATAAATAACATGTGGCAAAACATAACAAGATGCAATGCAATATGAGACAGATAATGTATGTATGCAACTAAACTCTATGTATGCTGGTCTCTATGGCAGACATGCTTTAAGTCATAGCACCGTACTTCTTTGGGTAAGTCCGCTCACATCCTCAACCATTTAAGATATCTTGGATTCTCTCACGGATCATTTCACCGGTCTTGAGCAGCCGGTTGGTAATGGGTAAAGTCCACATCAAACCATGGTAAGGGGTTAAGTCAACACACTCTCTCACAACCGTTTGGCATAAGTACCGGCGCATGTCAGGGAAAAGCCTAGCCCAATGCAAGTCATCTACTCAGGTCCAGATACTTCCATTCCTCGTCCCTGAAGATCCTTTCCGGTATCCTTTCCACTAGAGTCCTAATAGTCCCTGACTACGGACTCATCAACCCTATTGGTTATCCACATATGGTAAACGGGAAGCTCTCATGTCCCCTCACAGATCATTTCACCGGTCTTGAGCGCCCATGAGCCCAAGTCTAGCCATATGCAACCCTCCAATAAATGGCCTCTTTTGAGTATCCACAATGTGATCCATGTCCTCTCACGGATCTTTTCACCGGTCTTAAGCGCCCACGAATCCCCATTGCTACCATGGGTCGTTCGGTCTCAATACCCTTCCGATTTGGGTCTGATATAACAGGGGTATATCCTAGCCAAACACTGCTAGACAGCCCTAGGTATGATAACCATTGATTCGGGAAAGCGTCGATGGGCATCTTCGGAAAACAGCCCATACTATTCCCTCCGATGTCTAAGGACAGAAGCATCAATAGGATACTCCCCATTCCCAAACCAAACTTAAGCAAACACATTCTCAGATCAGTCATGACATACACAACCAACAGTTCATCATATGCAAGAGAATGTAAAAGCAAAATCAGATTAAGCAGTAATAAGTAACTCATATAACATGAATAATGAAAAAGATAATATAAATAAGTGCTACTGTTCTCACAGTAGGAAATTAGAATTAAAATACAACAACAGTAGGTAATCTCATAGTTTCATAAAGTAGAAACCAGAGAACAAGCAATCTATGTAGTTAAGGAATCAACTGTCCTTACCTGATTATCGAAGAATATGATCCAAAACCAAAGAGAGCAACTCCAAACTTAGCAAATAGACTCCTAACAATCATAGATACAACATTAGGAAAGATGCCTAAAAGATCAGAGAGCAAACGAATCAATTCGGGCGAAAAACGAAGCTATTGACTCCTTTGGTCGAGTGCTTGGAAGACTGGCCCAGTCGACCAAACAGTCGACCAAGCAAGTCAGTACGGAATTGTACAGAGTGCTTTGGCCATAACTTCCTCGTTTGAAGTCGGATTGATCCGAAATTCGAAGGGGAACTTCCTAGGATGTATTAGAATCATATGGGAAGATAAAATCATCAAGTCATGCTCAAAATATGGGTTCTTGATCTAACCCAAGAAATTAGGGTTTCAACCTTATGGTTCCCATAAAAAGGTTGAGATCACAGAATGAAAGAAAATTAAATAATTGGCCAAAGGCAATAAGAAAATCATAGGAAAACTAATTTAGGTTACTAGAAATATTACCCATGAGGTTTCCCTCGCATGGGAGGTTAACAAGAGTTTCCAGGACTCAAGTAAGGGTTAGGGTTTCAAGAAAATCTTTGGCTAGGGTTGAGATCATGATGATGATCATAGATCTCAAAGAAACGAAGGAGATCACGAAGGGATGGTTGCAAGGATGCAGCATCAACTTCCTGATCTCAATCAAGAACAAGATCAAGAAAAGATAATTAATAATTCAGAAGAGATACCAACCTTGAATTGTAAGAACGGAGAAGAGAGGCTTCAGATCTGCAGAGGAATCTTCGAAATCACAAGAGAGAGTTTCAGAGAGATCTTCTCACGTTCAAAAAGTGTTTAGGAGGCTGCCGTAACTAAGAAACTCGAAGTAGGGTTTAAATAAGAGTGAAAAACCATAATATTACAATTTCTCGGATTTCACCTTCCTTTGGTCGAGTGCTTGGTCGAGTGGCCCACTCGACCAGTCAGTCGACCAAGGCAGAACAACAAGGTTCAAACAGGGATTTGGAGGGCTATACAGGGTCAAATTGAGTGAGGTTTTCTTCTACGAGTCAATCAAGAAGTCTAGTTTCCAGAAATACTTTCAGATCAAGAATTCGAGTTCATTAGGTCCACCAACTAAGATCATCTTCTTTGATGCGCAAGCAGGATTTGACAGACATAGTTCAGCAACTTCGGACAGGGATTTGAAAGGTTATATGGGGTCAAATTGAGTGGGGTTTTCTCCTGGAAGTCCATTACGAAGTCTAGTTTCGGGAAATATATTCGGATTGAGCACAAGAGTTCATTAGTTATTTAAAATAATTCACCCCTCTTCGGTGCGCAGATTTAGAACAAAACTGATGGCTCTCATGGAAAGGCTAGGGGTAATCAAGATTCACCCTAGGAAAAGAGAAACAAAGAATGCACAATATGAAAATGTGTTGGGAAGTTTCCAACAGATAAAAGAACATTAGGGTCTCAGATATGGTTACCTCTCAAAAGAGTTGGTTACCTCCCATGAGAGTTACCCATAATTAACTCTCACAAAAACAACCCAAGATAGATAAAGGAACATCTCATTAGTATTTCAAAATCAAGAATGGAATTAGGAAGGGTCTACCCATGAGAGAAAAGAATGTAAATAAATTCAAAGGAAAGAAATCCTAATATCCCATGGGAAGACTAGGGAGAATAAAGATTCACCCTAGGGAATAAAGATAAAGAAATCATAATAAAGAAAGTCTTGGGGAGGATCCAATGAATTAATAGAAACTAGAAGGGTTGCCAATTGGTCCAAGGAAAAACAAGGATTAACTCCTCAATCATGAGGACACAAGGGAAGGGAAGGTCATGGTAATAGTATGAGACCTTCCCCACAATCATAAAGATAGGTAGAAAATTCAGGGAAAGTATCATCAAGATCGTTGGTGGAATCAAATTCAAGAATCATCGCCATATGGCTTCAAGAACATAGAGTGAATTGGGTAATTAGAGAAGAGGTTATTACTGCAGTGTAATAACCTTCTCATAATCAGAATATCAGAAGTAGAGAAGAAAGAATGAATTAAAGAAGAAACAAATTGAATACCAACCTTTTAGAAGAGAAACCGATGAAGAAATCTGAACAGATGCTTGAGGGTCTTCTTTGGCTTTGAAGGAGAGGATCTAGGGCTCTTCCCACGTTCTCCAAAGGCTTAGAACAGATTGAAAGTGAAAACATGGAGTTCCCCCCTTTTAAATAGCACAAAGAGTCCAAGAATTACTAGGATTTCACCAAACTGACCAAATTGACCCTGCTGATTGATTGGTTGCCAAAGAGGAAGTTCTAAGGCCCTTTCCACGTTCTCTAGAGAGTTAGAAACCTAGTGGGAATGTTTACCACGAAATTAAAAGAAATAAAGCTTTTAAAAACCTTAAAAACAGAAAATTACCAAAATGCCACTGCCTGGACAACTTGTTCAAAAATAGGGATTTAATGGGCCTAACTTCAATATTTTTGGATGGTCTTCTTTCAACACATCATACTACTTACCTAGTATAGAGGGATGTCTTCAAACCAGGTCCAACTAAGCTTTAGGTCCATCAACCGAGTTCTTCTTCACTAGTGAGTAGTTCAACACCAAATCAATTAAGGTTTCCATAAGGAAACACCATCATCAATATCTATGGGTTTTGGGTCAAACACCATATCTTCTACTGAGATGGCCCACGAAGACATCATCCCTCATTTTGGGACATTGGATCAACCCTAAGAGAAAGGTCTGACATGGCTCCCTAAGATTTTCAAAGATAGTAAAACTGAAATCACGGTCAAACTTCAAAGTCAACATTAAACAAAACTGAAATCACGGTCCAACTTTAAAGTCAACATTTAAACAAACCCTTCTTTACCCAAAACAGATAGGGATCCCTGGCTAGGTTTGGGCTGGATTTCACAAGATTGGTCCTTTTGAATAGCCACTGGATCTTCCTTTTCCCCTTTTTCTTGGACAGAAATAGGCTCCTTCGGTTGACTGGACTTAAAATGAGGTGGCTCTAGAGGTTTCCCACTCCGTAATGAAATAACCTTGCAATGCTCTTTGCCTTCACGCCTAGGATTTTCAGTATCACTTGGCAATGATCCTTGAGGTCTATTGCTTACAACATTAGCTAGCTGCCCAACTTGATTCTCCAAATTTCTTAATGAAGTTGCTTGGCTCTGAATAATCGCATCATTCTTTGCCATGTATTCTTTCAATAGAAGCTCAATTGATGAAGAAGGTTCCATAGGCTGAGTCTTCACCTACTGTTAAGCACTTGGAAGCTGATAAGGTCTAGTTGGGATAGATGATGGGCCTACATTTTGTCCTTGACCATTCGAAGAGAAGTTAGGGCACTGCCTCCAACCAGGATTATAAGTGTTGGAATATGGGTTATTAGCTTTGCTGAAATTACCAACATGGTAGGCTGATTCTGGGTTAGATGGACAACTATCAAAGACATGCTCCCCACCACAATATGTACAAGAGACTGCTGGATTTTGTTGAGGTTGTACAGCTGCAGCCAAGTTTACAGATTTTAGCACACTAGTTAGGAATGATACTTGTGCAGTTAAGGTTGTCACTGCATCCAACTCATAAATTCCTACCACCCTCTTACTTGCAGTAGCTATTTCAGCTGGCCATTGGTAATTGTTGTTGGCCATCCTCTCCAAAATCTCATAAGCCTCATTGTAAGACTTTGCCAATATAGCCCCATTTGCTGATGCATCCACTATGGACCGAGTTTGTCCACTTAAACCATTGTAGAAAGTCTCCATCTGAATCCAATGAGGAATGCCATGATGAGGACATTTACGCAAGAGCTCCTTAAATCTTTCCCATCCCTCATATAAAGACTCATTGTCCAACTGTTGAAAACCAGTTATGTCATTTCTGAGCTTGGCATTCTTTGTTGGAGGGAAGTACTTCATCAAGAACTTCTCTACCAAAGCATTCCATGTAGCTACTGATTGTGGAGGTAAGGAGTTCAACCATGCTCTTGCTCTATCCCGCAATGAATAAGGGAATAGCTTCAATCTCAAAGCCTCTTCAGTTGCTCCAGGTATCTTGAAAGAGTCACTTACTTCCATGAAGAGTCTAAGATGGAGATGAGGATTTTCTGTTGGCAGCCCACTGAATTGTCCCACAGTTTGAAGCATTTGGAACATCACCGGCTTAAGTTCAAAATGTAGTGCTTGAATATCTGGCCGTACTATGCTTGGATTCAGCTCATGCAACATGGGGACAGCAAATGGTCTGATGGCTCTATCTCTAATATCACCCTCAGCTACCATATTATTCTCATTATTATTCAATCCATTTCTCACTGCTTCAGCCATTGTTGGAATTGCTGCTACGCCTCGCTGCTCCCTTCTTCTAGCTCGAAATATCCTTTCTATTTCAAAGTCAAAGGGTACCAACTCTAGATCAGGCAGCGTGTTCATACAAGGGTAAAAGCACCTGAGAATAAAAGGAAACTAATATCAAAGTAAAGAAATTTCAGTAGATAACTAAAACTTACTTCTACACTAATTATTAAAGACAAAATTCCCCGGCAACGGCGCCAAAAACTTGTTGCTTGTATCTCAAGATATTACGCAAGTATACGTATCGCAATCAAGTAATAAATGATAAGTAAAGTATCGATCCCATGGAGAATTATAACTTTCAACGTAAAAGTAAAATTGATTTAAATGAAATCAACAAGGTTGATTGGTGATTGACTAACTAAATAACCAAATGACAGGTAAAGAAAACTAAGGAAAACTAAGGAACTAAAATGTAGATTAAGAAATGGAAGAAACTTAGTGAGTGACAAGTGTGTTAGGAATCAAGTTTCCCTTCCCCTGAATTTTATAATGCAGATATTTAAAGCAATACTACAACCCCAAGATAATTCAAGAACTTGGAATGAATGGCAATATGGTATTTTCCAATACACATAAGCTAGCATCCTAAATCAACATTTGCATATTCCTATGAAGAACTGAATTAAGAATGCAATTTAAACCCAATCAAATCAATGGTAATGTGAGGTAATTGGTATTCCTACCCAACCTACTAGTTAACACAACCTAATTAAAGATTATGCTAACTCACACAATTCAACAAACACCTAGACTCCATTAATTTTCCAATTAATGAAATCATAACATTCATTCAAGAAAGATCATTCAAGAACTGAAATTAGTCAATATAACATGCTGAATTCATTAACAATAAAGTGGATTGCAATAAAACTAAAGAACACATGATTAGTTAAATATCAAAATTCAGGTTTAGGTACTACTATCATCCCAACACAGCAAAGATTTAGCCCATAATAGAATTTAAATGCATAAAACCAAGTATAGTTGACATGAGACTAGAAAGTAAGAAGATAGAGTTATAAAAACAAGAAGAAACTAAAGCTTCAATGCTTCCACACGAGCTCCAGCCTTCTTCTCCAGCAAATCAGCAACTCCAGCAACTCCTTGTTTCCACAAGAGCTCCAGCATTCGTTCTCTACCTCTCCTAGCTTCAGCCGAGCACTCTCTTGCCTCCCTCCGCTCAATGTGTCTCATTCCTCTCCTTTGCCCCTCTTCTCTTTCTTCCAAAAATGTCTTCAATCATTTGGTTAGATTCTGGCCATAGGATTAGAACTTTCCTCCTAAGATCAAGGGCTGAGAACAATTATATATTTACAAGAATCATGTCCTTTTAAGTTAGCCCCTTCTGGTCATTTCCACCTGTATAGGATCTAAGAATATTCTGCTACGTTTTGCTGCAGCAACTTCACAGCAAAGTTAGGGGAAAGCTTCTTCTCCTATTATAGCTCTTTACCTACATTTTTCAAAAGAAAGAGAAACAATCAAATTCATCCACAAATCTAAAGAGAAATTCATGTAAAGGTGATAATAATGAGCTAAACAAGATTCAACATGTTAAGACTAAATAAGACTACATCTAATGAATACTATCACTAAAACAAAGACAAAATGCTCTTAAATCAAGCCATCTCAAGTATAAAGTTACCAATCTTAACTCTATTTCATAGAGTTATCAATCGGTTTGAAGGCTGATGTTGAAGATTTTGTTGCCAAGTGTGAGACTTGCCAACGTGTGAAAGCCGTTCATCAACCCCCATCTGGATTGCTTTAGCCCCTTCCTATTCCTAGTTGGAAGAGGGAAGATGTCTCTATAGACTTCATGACTAGCTTGCCTCAGACAAGTAAAGGTAATGACACTGTGTGGGTGATTGTTGATAGGTTGACCAAATCAGCCCATTTTATTTCTATGAAAATCACTCATACTTTGGATAAACTGCTAGGCTTTATGTGGACAATGTAGTTTGTCTACACGGATTGCCTGTGAGTATTGTTTCCGATCATGATCCTAGGTTCACCTCAAGGTTTTGGAATAGTCTGCAGAAAGCCTTGGGAACCCAATTGAATCTGAATACAGCTCATCATCCACAGTCTGATGGATAATCTGAGCGGACAATTCAAATCTTGGAAGATATGCTTAGATCTTGTGTAGTGGATATGGGTGGCAATTGGGATGAACACTTAACTTTGGTTGAGTTTGCCTATAACAACAATTATCAAGCAACAATAGGCATGGCTCCATTTAAGGCTTTGTATGGTAACACTTGTAGAATGCCTTTGTATTGGACTGAGACCGGTGAAAGAAGAGTCTTGGGTCCAGAAATTATTGAAGCTACAAGTGCGATGATTGACATGACTAGAGAAAGGATCAAGTTTGCATAGTCTAGACAGAAATCTTATGCCGACAAGAGAAAACTAATTTAGAATTTCAGATTGGAGAGAAAGTCTTCCTCAAACTACCACCTATGAAGGGGGTGATGAGATTCAATGTTAATGGAAAGCTTAGCCCTCGTTTCATTGGACCTTTTGGGATTTTGGAAAAGGTTGGACCTGTTGCATACCATTTGGCCTTGCCCTCATATCTTGCTGGAGTTCACAATGTGTTTCATGTTCAATGCTTTGGAAGTACATAGAGAACCCGGAACACATACTATAGCAAGCATTCGAAGGACTTAGTGCTGATCTTTCCTACGATGAAGAGCTAGTCGAGATCCTAGACAAAAAGAACAAACAGGTTGCGGAATTGCACCATTCTGTGGTGAAGATTTGGTGGAAGAACCATACCCCTGAAGAAGCTTCATGGGAGAAAGAAGAAGACATGAAGGAAAAGTTTCTTCATCTTTTTGGAAGCACAGGTATGCTTTCAATTTCGAGGACGAAATTTCTTTTAGGGGGGGGGGTGGGGGAGAATGTGAAACCCAGCCCCATCCTAACCCTGACCCTAACCCAGATCCTTTGATATTTGTAGGTTCGAAGACCCGGAGTGGTGGAAGAAGAGACTTGTGGGCCTTCGTAGTTGAAGACTTGGTGTATGACTCAGAGCCCATGGACATTGATAGTGATGCCCCTTACAAGCATGCTTCCAGTCTTGTTTTGAAGGTATTTCTCTAATGTAGACTTGTTAATTGACTTATAGGAGAAAACCCAACTCAATTCAGATCAATCTAGCCCTTCATTTCCCTGGATCAAGCATGTTGTCCATGCTTGGTTGACTGGGCCAGTCGACCAAGCCAGTCGACCAAAGGATGCCCAAATATGAGAAAAAGATCCATTTTGAATATTCTCTTCTCTACTTTAGGGAACCTCGTGTCTTGAACCCTATTTCACACTCCTAGCTTGCTGAGAATGTGGGGAGAGCTTCCCAAAGCATTTCCTTGGTAGTGGTGAAGATTATTCCATTCAAATCATTGCCAATCATTGTTTATTGCCTCCATTTGCATCTACAAGGTATGATTCCACATTCTCAGTCTCTACTCTACTCTCTTTTTTTCTTTTCTTGCTGTTGCAACCTTGGAGTTGATGTTGTAACCTTGCAACCATCACTCCAAGTGTTCATTCTTGCTTAATCCATGATTTCATTCCCTTCATACCCATGCCATGCTCTCATTTTAATTCTTGCATATGCAATGCTATGATTCTCTCCTTATCTTCTTGCATTCTTGTCCTAAACTGAGGTATGAAGTGTGCTAAGTTTATGTTCTATGCTACCATATGATTCTAATCCATTTCTTATCAATTACCCTAGCTAATTCCTTCATTTCCATTGCAATTTCAATTGATTTCAATTCATGCTATGATTCTTGTATTTAGAACATAGGGTTTCAATTTGGGGATTTCTAATTAGACCATTAGATTATGCTAATTACTTGTTGTATAGTGTCCTTATACTATTACAATGAATCCCTCAAAGTTTCGGATCGAGCTAAGCTCTGGAAGATCGATTTCGGGCCAAAAAGCACTATTCAGCCCCGACACTATTCACTTGGTCAACTGGGTCAGTCGACCAAGTCAGTCAACCAATTGATTGTTGAATTGTGCACTTTTCCGATTTGATTCGTTCGACCTCCGATTTTTCGATTTCTTTTCTAATCTTTCATTTATGACTATGTGACTATTACACTGATGTTGGCAACTTAGTAGGCTTAGCTTATTGGTTGTATCATGACATCATATGACTACTGTAGGTACATTGTGACAGTAGCATCATGTTTATTTATTTTTGTTTATCATGTCTATTTATTTTTGTTATTTACTTATACACTTGATCATGCGATGTTATGACGTATCTTTCAATATGATGATGTATCATGTATGTATGATATGATGAAACTGAGAATGTGATTGGATAAGTATGATTTGGGATTGGGGAATGTCCTTTTGACATTAATGTCCTTGGAAATCGGAGGGAATAGTATGGGATGTTCTCTGAAGATACCTATCAATGCTTTCCCGGATCATTAGATGACATACATAGGACTTGTCTAGATGTGTTGGCTAGGACATCCCCGTTGTATCAGACCCGAATCAGGAGGGCATTGAGACCAAACGACCCATGATTGTAGTATGGTTTGATGGGCACTCAAGACCGGTAACCAACTCGTGAGAGGACATGAATCATACTACGGATACCCGAAAGGGGCCATTCACTGGTAGGGTTGCAAATAGCTAGACTTGGGCTCACGGGCACTCGAGACCGGTGGGTTATATTCGTGAGAGGACGTGAGTGCTTCCCGTCTTCTATTTGTGGATGACCAATATGGTTGGTGAGTCCAGTGAGTAATATCCGTGACTCTAGTGTGAAGGATACTGGAAGGATCCCGGGATGAGAGGAATGGACGTATCTGGATCTGACATGATATGACTGAGTAGATGACTTGAATTGGGCTAGGGTTTACCTTGACATGCACCACTACTTAGACCAATGGTGATGTGAGAGAGCGGTGACTTAAACCCCAGCCATGGATTGTCCCGAGGGATGCAGGACCCATTACCAACCGGTGATTGAGTGATTGAGACTTACCTAATGAAGTATGGTACTATGACTTAAAGCATGTCTACTATAGAGACCAACATATGTAGAGTTAGAATCATACTTGCATCATGTGTTTCATATCATTTTGCATCATGTTATGATTTGTATCATATGGTTTATGTTTTATGGAATAACTGCCTTGCTGAGTTCTGTCAAACTCATTCCTTTCTGTGCAATTGTTTTATTAGATTTCTCTGCAGGTACCGAAGAAGCTGATGGCTCATACCTCAAGGCAGACCAGGATCTCCCATACTACACTGAAGGTCTTGGCCATTATGAAGGTTACGGTGAAGATACCTAGGGTGGTTACCCTCCGTACCAAGATTAGCCCGACCTTTGTGTGGGAAAGGCCCTGCTTAGTTTCCTTTGTGTACACCTATGAGGATATAATGTATAAAACTGAGGAGACCTTAGCTAGGCCTTTGTATTGTCATTCTGGAACCTGGATCTGTAACTTAAATTTTCACTGATATACTCTTTAAATTTTTGTATCTATAAGTTACCTTTGATTGACTACTTTTCGATGTGTACTGAAGGAGTGAATTCCACTCACTTCCTTCCATTTGATTATACACTTGGTATCATTTTATTCTGCACCTCGATTATTTGTTCTTATCTTATTCTTGATGACATTTATTATATGTTTTTACCTTAATTATTATTGTTCATGATTGTGTTATCGCATATGTGGGAGGCATGGTTGCTCGATACTTGATCCTTGGGACTATTGATCACATACCCAGGTATGCCTGGAAGGGTACCAACTGGGTGGACGTGACACCACTTCAAGGTCAAACACCTACAAGTCACTTCGTTATCTAAACAGATAGGGTGTCCAAGCAAGGTTTTGGGATGGATTTCACAGTAATATCCATTAGGAGGACATGAATCACATTGTGGACAATCAATACCGGTGCTTAATATCCATGAGAGGCCATTGATTGGTACGGTTGCAGAAGTGGAACTTGGGCCCTGGAACTCAAGATCGGTGACATGATCCGTGAGATGAACATGGAACTTCCTATTAACTTGATGTAACTGACCAATAGGGTTGACGAGTCTGTAGTCCAAATTGGTGGCTACCATAAAGATACGCTGACTCTAGGGAGAAGGATACCAGAAAGGATCCCAGGATGAGAGGAATGGAAGTATCTGGATCTAAATTGATATAACTAAGTAGAAGACTTGCATTTGGCTAGGCTTAACCCTGACATGCGCCAATACTCAGACCAAACGGTGATGTGAGAGAGTGTTGACTTAAACACCAACCAAGGTTGTCCGAGAAGGTTTCATTACCCATTGCCAACCGGAGAACCCAAGATATTGAGATGGTTGAGGGAGAGTGATTTTGGACCCTATGTGAAACCCAACCCTAACCTTAACCCGGATACTCTATTGTTTGTAGGTCCGAAGACCCGAAGTAGAAGTGGGAGTCAACTATGGGCCATATCAGTGGAAGACATGGTGTTCAACTCCGAACCCATGGAGATTGACAATGATGCCCCATACTTGGAGACCTTGATGGAATTAGGAAAGAGACTACACTTTGATGAATAGAAGTTTGGCTGATGACCTTAGAGCTTGGTTGGACATGATTTGAAGGCATTCCTCCATACTAGGTGAATTATAGTTTATGTTGTGAGAAGCCCAATTGATTTTGATAAGAGTTAGACCTTCATTTCCCTGTTTCAAGCTTTGCTGACAGCCTGGGATGACTGCCTAGGTCAACTGAGCCAATCGACCCACAAAGACAAAATCTGTGCAAGATTCTTTGTTTAGGTTTATGATGCTCTATATAATAGAAATTTGTGTTTCTTAGCCTCCTTTGTTTCTAAAACCCATAGAGAACGTGGAGAAATCCTCTCAAAGCCTCTTCTTAGTGTTGGTGAAGAACTCTTGCAAATTCTTAAGTTTCCTCTCTTGTTTTTCAATCAAAGGTTAGTAATCTCTCTTCTATGGTATTGATCTACCCTTACTATGATCTATTCTTTGTACTGAGATTATTAAGAAGATGCTGCATCCTTGCAATCATCTCTTCTACAATATCCATTCATTCTCATATGCTATGATCTTCATACTTAATCTTAACCATGATGCTTATCAGTTCTTCATGAAACTATGATCATACTCTTGATTTGATTTCTCTAGCATTATAGATGCATCTTCATGATTATTCATATCCTTGATTTACTGTGTTAATCTACTAGAATGAGATCTCATCATCTCTAGTTCTTCTCTTGAGTTCATAGTTTGTTTTCATTGAAAACTATGATTTTATCAAATTAGAAAGTATGATTCTAAATTAGTAAGTATTGGTTTTGATCATTGTTCGATGTCTAATCTATGCTAGTTAGTCTTAGATTACGGTTTTAGAGATTCCCTCCAAGTTTCGTAGCGTTTCGAATCTTGTAGAATAGGTTTCGGATCAAAAATTTGTTTTTGGATGTGTACTGTTCATTGGGTCGACTGGACCAATCGACCCAACCAGTCTTCCCAGCATGACAACAAGGGATTTCTTGGCCGTCTTGATCCGTTTGATGTCTATTCTTTTAGGATTGCTTCCTAATGATTCTTTAATCCTTGTTTAGGGTTTGTTTGCTAACTTTGGATCCATTCTCTTGTTCGTCCGGAATATCTTCAAATCTATTTAAGGTAAGGACAATTGTTTCCATATTAACATAGATTGCGTGAATCCTAGTTTCTAAATTGGGAAACACATAGATTTACTAACTGATATTGTAGTTTTAATTATGATATTACTACTGTAAGTATAGTAGGATCATACTTTTACATTTCCTTTATGTACTTGATCATGTATGGACTCTTACTCATATATGTTGCATATTCAATTGATCTTGTCTTTATGTATTCTTTCATATGATGAGATATCAGTTGTGTACATTATGACTGAATTGGGATTGTGATTGATTAGGTATGATTTGGGATGGGGAATGGCCTTTTGACATTTCTATCCTTGGACATCAGTGGGAATAGTATGGGATATTTCCAATGCTGCCCTTTGATGCTTTCCCAGATTATTGGTTGTCATACCTAGGACTTGTCTAGTAGTGTTTGGCTAAGAATTCCCAGTTATATCAAACTCGATTCGGAAGGGTATTGAGACCAAGTAACCCGTGGTAGCAATGGGGATTTATGGGTGCTCAAGACTGGTGAGTTATATTCGTGAGAGGACATGAATCATATTGTGGTTACACGTATCTTCAGGTACTTTGAGGTGGGATTAGATGATGAGGAGAGGGCGACTCGAGGTATGGGATATTCCATCAGTGCGAGGTCTATTGCACTGATGCTGTTAGACCAGGTGGAGAGGTCTCTAGGTCCAGAGGATGAAACCGAGTGTGAGGATGAGGATGGGGTGGCACCAGTAGATGAGGGACAGGATGCTGCTTATTTTGATGATCAAGATGGAGAGGATGCAGAGATGCATGATTCCGGTCAGGATGATCAGGGGATTCCTGCACCACACTTCTAGGTAGGGGGCCCATCACATGCCGCTCCAGAGACACTAGACTTATATGCACAGATGCTTTCCATGACTTCCATGCTAGAGAGGATGGAGGTCAGGGCAGAGCAGATGTATGAGAGGATGGAGGTGAGACATGCACAAATAGAGTCTAGATAGGAGTATATGCAGTCTCAGCTCACACAGATTTCGGACGATGTTAGGGCACTTCGAGATCAGAGGCAGTCTCCTAGATAGACATATTGTACTAGGATTTCAGTTATGCTTTTCAAATGGAACTTGATGTAAAACTTTCTTAAGTTAATGAAATTCGCTTTTGTTTCACTTTATTATTGTGCATTATTCACTTTCATTTTACTTCATTAAGTGATGCTTGTTAAATTATAATTATGGTATGCTATTCAACCATTCACTTATGCTTCATTAATTAAGTTTCTAGTACGAGTTATCTATTACTCACTCTAAGAACACAGGAGTCACTTCTGGATCTATGACTCGGGAATGTCCCGTTATCGTTTCTGTGGTTGGGGTTTCACTTGAAGTTGGGCTCTGAAACCACTCTGTCACATCCACCCAGCCAGTACCCTACAAGGCATACTTGGGTTATGTGATCCATAGTCCCAAGGATCAAGTACCGAGCAACCATGCCTCCCACATAAGCGATAACACAATCATGAACAATAATAATCAAGGTAAAAGCATATAATAAAAGGAATCATTAACAATATAAAAGCAAGAGAATCAGAGCACGGAATAAAAGATACCAAAGTATATATATAATCCAAAAAGAGAGAGAGTGAGCAAAAGTCACTCCCTCAGTGGCAACGGAAAGTAGATCAATCAAAGTTAAGTTACAGATCAAAGAATTTAAAAGAGTATATCAGTTAAAGTTAAAGTTACAGATCCAAGTTCCAAACTAACAGTATAAAGGCCTAAGCAAAGGTCTCCTCAGTTTTATACAACATATCCTCATAGGTGTACATGTAGGAAACTAAGCATGGCCTTTCCCACACCAGGGTCGGGCTAATCTTTGTACGGAGGGTAACCACCCTCAGTATCTTCACCGTAACCTTCATAGTGGCTAGGACCTTCAGAGTAGTATGGGGGATCCTGGTCCATCTCGAGGTAGGAACCATCAGCTTCTTCAATTCCTGTACAAAAATCTAACAAAACAATTGCACATAAAGGAATGAGTTCAAAAGAACACAGCAAGGCAGTTATTCCATAATACATAAGTCATATGATACAAAACAGAACATGATGCGAAATGATATAAAACAAATGATGCAAATATGATTCTAACTCTACATATGCTAGTCTCTATGGTAGACATGCTTTAAGTCATAGCAAAAACATACTTCTTTAGGTAGGTCTCAATCACTCAGCACCGGTGGGAATTGGGTCTTGCATCCCTTGGGACAATCCATGGCTGGGGTTTAAGTCACCTCTCTCTCACACCTCCATTTGGTCTAAGTATTGGCGCATGTCAAGGTGAAGCCTAGACCAATGCAAGTCATTTACTTAGTCATATCATGTCAAATCCAGATACGTCCATTCCTCCCATCCCAGGATCCTTTCCGGTATCCTTCACACTAGAGTCACGGATATTACTCACCAGACTCACCAACCATATTGGTCATCCACAAATAGTAGACGGGAAGCTCTCACGTCCTCCCATGGATATAACTCACCGGTCTCGAGCACCCGTGAGCCCAAGTCTAGCTATTTGCAACCCTACCAATAAATAGCCCCTTTCGGGTATCTGCAGTGTGATTTATGTCCCCTAACGGATATGACTCACCGGTCTTTAGCACCCATCAAATCACACTACTACCACGGGTCGTTCAATCTCAATGCCCTTCCGGTTTGGGTCTGATACGACAAGAACATCCTAGCCAACACATCTAGACAAGTCCTATGTATGTCATCCAATAATTCGGGAAAGTGTCGATGGGCACCTTCGGAGAATGTCCCATACTATTCCTTCCGATGTCCAAGGACAAAAATGTTAGAAGGACATTCCCCAATCCCAAACCATACTTAGTCGATCACATGCTCAATTCCATCATATCATACATGATTGACATTTCATCATATAAAAAGAGATAGAATGTAACACGATTGATCACATATGTCATTATCAAAATAAGTAAGCATGGTAATCCAAAATGATATATAATATGGTACTATTGTTATGAAGTGTATATAGCAGTCACAAGATGTTTAAAATATTACAAAGAACGTAAATCTACCACATTTCCAACATAGCAGCAAGATTCACATAAATCATTTAATTATGACAATAACCGTCCTTACCTTAATTGACTCGAAAATAATACCATGTATCACTTAGAATAATCCCCAAATCAGTGCTTGTACCCTAGACAACATATGAGCAGCATTAGAGAAGGAAACAATCAAATCGGAGTTCAAAAGAAGAAAATCGAGCAAGTACAAGATTTCTGTTCTAAGTTGGTCGACTGACTCACTCAACCAAGCAGTCGACCAAGATGAACAATGACAGGCTGAATAGTGATTTTTGGTCCAAAACCTAGCTTCCGAGGCTCAGATCAATCTGAAACTTGGAGGGATTGTTAGGAATAGTATAAGAACACTGTCTAGCAAGTATTATCATAATCTAATGGTCTAATTAGGAATACCCAAATTGAAACCCTATGTTATATATGTTAAACATCAAGAATTGAAATGGAATTTGTTGCAATGGCAAGGAACAATGGGGAATCAGCTAAGGGAATGATAAGAAGTAGATTAGAATCATAACCCAACAACAAATCAGTCCTAGCATACATATACACATCAGTTTAGATCAAAGAAATAAGTTGGAATGGAAAGAATCATGGAAATGCAATGCTAATAATCGAATGGCCAGTATAGCATAGCAAGAACGGAAGGAAACTAGTGTAAATGAAAGGGGAAACACATGACTAAGTGTTTGCAAGGTTGTAGCACTTTAGTCATGGTCTCAACAGCAAGGAGGAGAGGAATAAGTAGAATAGAGGATGAGAGAGAGAAAACATACCTTAAGGAAGCAAATGGAGATGAAATGCAATGATTGCACAAATATTCTTCACAAACTCCAAGAAATGGCTTTGGGGAGCTCACTCCTTGTTCTTTGGAGTCCAAATGAGTAGGGTAGGGTTCTATTCACGAGGTCCGAATAAGTAGGCTTAAAATAATCAAGAAAATTGGAATTTTCGTATTTAATAATCTGCTGGTCGACTAACAGGTCGATGCGTCGATCGACCGATCGATCAGTCGATCGTGAGCTGATCGATCGTCGATCGATCGACCAAGCCATGACAGCAACTTCAAACAGGGAATTGGAAGGCCGGACTGATCCAAATTGAGTTGGGTTTTCTCCTACAAGTCTAGATTAGAGGAATACCTTCGAAACAAGACCGAAAGCACATCATGTCACATCCACCCAGCCGGTACCCTATCTGGGTATACCCGGATGTGATCCACAGCCCCAAAGATCCATAGTTCGGTGACCACATCAACAATAACACAATCATGAACAATCAATATTAAGCTACAATCAATAAAATAGAATTCAGGAATAAGATATCATGGATAATCAGAGTGCGGAAATAAATATCAAATCAGATAAATTAAGAAGACAGTGGGCGGAATCCACTCCTTCACCAAGCGGAAGTGAGGTCAAACTTTAGTTTAGTACAAGTCTCAAGTTATGAAGGTAAGTTAAAGTTATTACAATTCTTCTAAGTTTAACTGTCACAAAAAGAAGTGGTAACTACTCATAAGTCTCCTCCACATTGGATATGTCCTCCTCAAAGGTGAGGACCATGGAGATCCAAAATGACTGCTCCCATAAAACTCCACGGCTAACCCTGGTACGTCGGGTGATCTTCTTCGGTATGGTCACCGAAGTCTTCAGCGTAGCTAGCCTCCGGATAATAGTATGAGGTATCCGGGACCGCCTCAAGGAGGGTGCCATAAGAGTAATCACCTGTAGAATAGCCTAACAAAATATTGCAACAGAAAAGGAATGAGTTCAAAAGAACTCAGCAAGGAAGTTATTCCATCACACATAAACCACAAGATAATCATAACATGATGCAGATGATATGAAGCATATAATGCAATATGATTTTATTCTAAGTATGCTGGTCATCTATGGTAGACATGCTTTAAGTCATAGCACCATACTTCTTTGGGTAGTCTCAGTCACTCATCACCGGGGGAAATTGGGTCCTGCATCCCTCTCGGACAAATCCATGGTTGGGGTTTCGGTCACCACTCTCTCACATCACCGTTTGGTCTAAGTATTGGCGCATGTCAAGGTATAGCCTAGCCCAATGCAAGTCATCTACTTAATCATATCATGTCAGTTCCAGATACGTCCATTCCTCCCCTCTCGGGATCCTTTCCGGTATCCTTCACACTAGAGTCACAAATATTACTCACCAGACTCATCAACCCTATTGGTCATCCACAAATGGTAAACGGGAAGCTCTCACGTCCCTCTCACGGATCATTTCATCGGTCTTGAGTTCCCGTGAGCCCAAGTCTATCCATTTGCAACCCTACCAATACATGGCCCCTTCCGGGTAACCGTAATGCAATTTATATCCTCTCACGGAGTGGATACCGGTCTTGAACGCCCACAAATCCATACTACTACCACGGGTTGTTCGGTCTCAATGCCCTTCCTGTAATATCCAGCCCTATTCTAACCTTGACCCTGACCCGGATCCACTGTTGTATTCAGGTCCGAGGACCCGAAGCGGTGGAAGAAGAGATTTATGGACCATCCTGATTGATGATCATGATTCGGAGACCGAGCCCATGGACATTGACAATGATACCCCTTGCTTAAATGCATTGTCAGTGTTTAAGGAAAATCTGCGCATCGGAGAAGATTAATATGGTTGATGTACCAAATGACCTCCTGTGCACAATCCGAAGGTATTCCCCGAAACTAGACTTCTTGATTGAATTGTGGAAGAAAACCTCACTCAATTTGACCTTGTATAGCCTTTCAAATCCCTACTTGAAGTTGCTGTTCTAAACCTAAGTTTTCTGCTGAAAACATTTTGGTCGATCATTTTTGTCGATACCATCGACCAAGGACCATCGACCAAAATGTCCCAATCTGCCAAGTTAATGATTCCATGGAATATTCCTTTTCTATTTAATATGACCTCGAGCCTTGAGCCTTTTGCAATCAGTTTTCTCACCTGGGAACGTGGGGAGAGCTTCCCAAAGCAGCTCCTTGGTTAGTGTGAAGGGTATCTCATCAAAGACACTTAGTTTATCATTGATTCTTGCCTTCATCTTCTACACTAAGGTATGACTCTTCATTCCACTCTCTACCCTACCATTTTCTACTCTTTTCTATTGTCATCTTGCTGATGGGACATTTGGAATGGTGCTGCAACCTTGCAACCACCACTCCAAGTGCCTACTTATGCTCAATCCATGATTCCCTTAGCCATTCATTGATGCTAATGCTTATATCTCATGACTAGCATATGCATTCCATGATTTACCTATTAACATCAAACCATTTGATATCAAACTGAGCTATAAAGTGTATTATGTTCATGTTTAACATTGCCATATGATTCCAATCGAATTTCTATTAGTTCCTCTAGCTATTGCATGCTATTCCTCATCAATGCAATCAATTCCAACTCATGCCATGATGTTTATCACTTGAACTTGAGCTATAAAGTGTATTATGTTCATGTTTAACATTGCCATATGATTCCAATCCGTGAGAGGACGTGAGAGCTTCCCATTTACTATATGTGGATGACCAATAGGGTTGATGAGTCCGAAATCCGGGATTTCGCTGACTCTAGTGTGAAGGATACCGGAAAGGATCGCCGGGGGCGAGGAATGGACGTATCTGAATCTGACTTGACCGACTGAGTAGATGACTTGCATTGGGCTAGGCTTTACTGTGACATGCTCCAGTACTTGACCAAATGGTGATGTGAGAGAGCGGTGACCGATTCCCCTTACCATGGTTTTTGATGAC